>NW_027423850.1:0-35232 GCF_036562045.2 Rhinolophus sinicus | reverse complement strand
CAGAGAACGGAGCCTTAGGCACTGAGACTAACCACCCCCTCCCTCCCCTCCCAGAGCTCGCCCCGCCCCCACCTGCCGGGTGCTAGAAGCGAAACAGTAGCAGAGTCAGATCAAAACAACAGAAAATTTGCTGTTTTGAGAACTGTGCACCGCAAACACAAATTCACAGCCCAACTAGTTCCAGCAAAGGGGAGAGAGCTGTGGAAGCAGGACCGGCTGTGCTGGTGGTCGCCGCCACTGCTCTAGGCCACCTCTCACAACTCACCCCGCCCCTGACTCCACCTATCTGGGCGGATCCCTGCAGGAGTAAACAGAACTGCTGAAATATACGGGCTCTGAATCAGGAGCTGGAAGAGCTTTGGAACATCAAAAGCTCTCCGCATACCCACAGGGACACTGCGCCGTGTGACCAAGACGAACTATTAACAGAGGAGAAGCCTGTCTCCCAGGGAATCCCCCTATTGTGTGAGAAGTTGGAATAGTGCAGAGAAAACATAGCACTACTGTGTGGGAGAAGAAAAATAAGTTGCAGTTGGAGAAATAATAAAACATTCTACCAACAAGTACTGGCAAACAAAAGAAAGACCGCTTTCTATCAACCTGTTGCAGAAGACACTCCTGTAGATGTCTAGGAAGAGAAATAGTAAACCAGTAATCGCCATGAATAACCAAGGCAACAAGATAGCTCAGAAAGAAAGTGAAAAATCTCCAGAGAAGGCACTTAAAGATACAGAAATACTTCCGGAAAAATGGCGGCGTGAGGTGAGCCTCTGTAAAGCTCCCCTGGAATTTACAACGAATCGAACAACAAAAACTCCACAAAGGACTCCCTGCACAGCAGACAGGCAACATGAAGAGGCCCACTACCGACTGAAATCACCTACAGGTGGGAGATTCGCGCGAGTGGAGGGAGGAGGAAAGGGAGAAGTGCGCGGAGACGGAGCCGCGCGGGCGGAGGACGCAGACCTAGCTCAGTGCGCCGAGCTCGCTGCTCCCCGGAACTACCGCAGCTGCGGGAGAGGGAAGAACTCGGACTGCTAGGGCTCCGCCAGGGCTCCACAGGGCTGAGGGGGCAGCATATAACACGGCTGAACCCAACGCTCACGGCAGAGACCTCGGAGAAAAGACTGAGGGAAAAAGGCTGAAAACGGTGGTTTAAGCCCGCACTGCCGAGCAGAGAACGGAGCCTTAGGCACTGAGACTGGCCGCCCCCTCCCTCCCCTCCCAGAGCTCGCCCCGCCCCCACCTGCCCGGTGCTAGAAGTGAAACAGTAGCAGTGTCAGATCAAAACAACAGAAAATTTGCTATTTTGAGAACTGTGTAACGCAGACACAAATTCACAGCCCAACTAGTTCCGGCAAAGGGGAGAGAGCTGTGGAAGCAGGATCGGCTGTGGTGGTGGTCGCCGCCATTACTCTGGGCCACCTCTCACAACTCACCCCGCCCCTGACCCCACCTATCTGGGCGGATCCCTGCAGGAGTAAACAGAACTGCTGAAATATATGGGCTCTGAATCAGCAGCTGGAAGAGCTTTGGAACATCAAAAGCTCTCCGCATACCCACCGGGACACTGCGCCCTGTGACCTAGACGAACTATTAACAGAGGAGAAGCCCGTCTCCCAGGGAATCCCCCATTGTGTGAGAAGTTGGAATAGTGCAGAGAAAACATAGCACTACCGTGTGGGAGAAGAAAATAAGTTGCAGTTGGAGAAATAATAAAACATTCTACCAACAAGTACTGGCAAACAAAAGAAAGACCGCTTTCTATCAACCTGTTGCAGAAGTCACTCCTGTAGATGTCTAGGAAGAGAAATAGTAAACCAGTAATCGCCATGAATAACCAAGGCAACAAGATAGCTCAGAAAGAAAGTGAAAAATCTCCAGAGAAGGCACTTAAAGATACAGAAATATGTGACTTAAATGACAGAGAATTCAAGATTGCAGTTCTGAAAAAACTCAACGAGATACAAGAAAACACAGATAGGCAGTTAAATGAACTCAGAAACTCAATCAAAGAACAGCATGAGCATTTTACGAAAGAGATTGAAATCTTAAAAAAGAACCAAATAGAATTTCTGGAGATTAAGAACTCAATAGAAGAAATTAAGAATGAAATAACCAGCTTAGGTAGTAGAGTTGACCAGATGGAGGAAAGAATCAGTGACATCGAAGATAGAAACCTGGAAATGACACAGAGAGAAGAAGAAAGAGACTTGAGACTTAAAAGAAATGAAAGAACTCTACAAGAACTTTCTGACTCCATCAGAAAGAGCAATATAAGAATAATGGGCATACCAGAAGGAGAAGAAAGGAAGAAGGGAACAGAGAATATATTCAAACAAATTGTCGATGAGAACTTCCCAAATTTGTGGACAGAACTGGACCCTCGAATCCAAGAAGCAAATAGAACACCTAGTTACCTCAATCCCAACAGGCCTTCTCCAAGGCACATTGTATTGAAGCTGTCTAAAATCAATGACAAAGAAAGAATCCTCAAGGCAGCCAGGGAAAAGAAGACGGTAACTTACAAAGGAAAGCCCATTAGATTATCATCAGATTTTTCAGCAGAAACTCTACAAGCCAGGAGGGAGTGGAACCAAATATTCAAACTATTGAAAGAGAGAAATCATGAGCCAAGAATAATATATCCAGCAAAGATATCCTTTAGATATCCTTTAGGAGGAATAAAGACCTTTCCAGACATACAGAAGCTGAGGGAATTTTCTAATACACGACCTGCACTACAAGAAATACTAAAGGAGGCTATTCGACCACCATCAACAGGGACAATTTGTGGCAACCAAAACTCAAAAAGGGGAGAGTAAAGGCCTGAACCGAATATGGGAATGGAGAAAGTAAGCGTGCTGAAGAAAATGGAATACTCTAAATATCAAACTTTCTTTTACATAAACTTAAGGGTAACCACTCAAAATAAATCCAGAATTGAAATATATACTGAAATAAAAGAAGAAACAGAGGGAAACATCATAGAATACCACCACACAGAAATAATAGACAACAACAAAAGGCAAAGAAACAATGGAGACACAGCCTTACCAGAAAACTAAAGATAGAATGACAGGAAATCCTCACATATCAATAATCACCCTAAATGTAAATGGACTGAACTCACCAATAAAAAGGCACAGAGTAGCAGATTGGATCAAATAACTAAACCCAACCATATGCTGTCTCCAAGAGACACATCTCAGCTACAAGGACAAGCATAGACTCAAAGTGAAAGGGTGGAAATTGACAATCCAAGCAAATGGTACCCAGAGAAAATCAGGTGTAGCCATAATGATATCAGATGAAACAGACTTCAAGGTGAAAAAGATAACAAGAGACAAAGATGGACATTTCATAATGGTGAAGGGGACTGTACAACAAGAAGACATAACAGTCATCAATATTTATGCCCCCAATCAGGGAGCACCAAATACACCAAGCAACTACTAACAGAACTAAAGGGAGAAATTGACCAAAACACAATTATACTAGGGGACTTAAATACATCATTGACAGCTATGGATAGATCATCCAAACAGAAAATAAATAACGAAATAGTAGCCCTAAATGACACATTAGATGAAATGGACATAATTGACATTTATAGAGCACTTCATCCTAAAACATCAGACTATACATTCTTTTCTAGTGTACATGGAACATTCTCAAGGATAGACCATATATTGGGACATAAAATCAGTCTCAACAAATTTAAGAAGATTGAAATCATACCATGCATATTCTCTGATCACAAGGCTTTGAAATTGGATATCAACTGTAAAAAGAAAGCGGGAAAAAACACAAATACATGGAGATTAAACAACATACTTTTAAAGAAGGACTGGGTCAAAGAAGAAATTAGAGGAGAGATCAAAAGATACATAGAAACAAATGACAATGAAAATACATCCTACCAAAATTTCTGGGATGCAGCGAAAGCAGTTTTAAGAGGAAATTTATCTCATTACAGGCCTATCTCAAGAAACAAGAAAACTCCCAAATAAATAACCTCATGTTACACCTTAAAGAACTAGAAAAAGAAGAACAAGTAAAACCCAAGGTCAGCAGAAGAAAGGAAATAACAAAAATTAGAGCAGAACTAAATGAAATAGAGAACAAAAAGACAATAGAAAAAATTAATGTGACAAAGAGCTGGTTCTTTGAAAAGATTAACAAAATTGACAAACCCTTGGCTAGACTTACTAAGATAAAAAGAGAAGACACTGATTAACAAAATCAGAAACGTAAAAGGGAAGTTATCACGGACACCACAGAAATACAAAGGATCATCCAAGAATACTATGAAGGACTATATGCCACCAAATTCAACAACCTAGAAGAAATGGACAAGTTCTTAGAAACATATAGCCTTCCAAGGCTGAACCATGAAGAACTGGAAAATCTAAACAGACCGATCACCAATAACGAAATTGAATCAGTCATCCAAAACCTTCCCAAAAGCAAAAGTCCGGGACCAGATGGCTTCACTAGTGAATTCTACCAAACCTTCAAAGAGGATCTAATACCAATTCTGCACAAACTCTTCCAAAAAATTGAAGAAGAGACAGTACTCCCTAACTCATTTTATGAGGCCAACATTACCCTGATACCAAAACCTGGTAAGGACAGCACAAAAAAGAAAACACTACAGACCAATATCTCTAATGAATACCGATGCAAAAATCCTAAATAAAATTCTAGCAAATCGAATACAACAATGCATTAAAAAGATTATTCATCACGACCAAGTGGGGTTCATCCCGGGCACAAGGATGGTTCAACATCCATCCATCAATGTGATACATCACATAAACAAAATAAAGGACAAAAATCATATGATTATATCAATTGATGCAGAAAAAGCATTTGACAAGATACAACATCCATTTATGATTAAAACACTTAATAAAATGGGTATAGAAGGAAAATACCTTAACATAATAAAGGCCATATATGACAAGCCCTCTGCTAATCTCATAATTAATGGAGAAAAGCTGAAGCCCTTTGCTCTACGTTCAGGAACACGACAAGGATGTCCCCTATCACCTCTGCTTTTCAACATAGTGTTGGAAGTCCTTGCCAGAGCAATCAGGCAAGAGAAAGAAATAAAAGGCATCCAAATTGGGAATGAAGAAGTTAAATTATCACTCTTTGCAGATGACATGATGCTATATATAGAAAACCCTAAAGACTCCACCAAAAAGCTATTAGAAACAATCAACGAATACAGTAAAGTTGCTGGCTACAAAATCAACGCACAAAAGTCCATTGCCTTCCTATATACTAACAATGAAATCTCAGAAAAAGAAATACAAAAACAATTCCTTTTGCAATTGCAGCAAAAAGAATAAAATACCTAGGAATAAACTTAACCAAGGATGTGAAAGACCTATATGCTGAAAACTATAAGACATTTTTGAAAGAAATTGAAGAAGACACAAAGAAATGGAAAGACATTCCGTGCTCATGGATTGGAAGAATCAACATAGTTAAAATGGCCATATTACCCAAAGCAATATACAGATTCAATGCAATCCCCATCAAAATCCCAATGGCATATTTTAAAGAAATAGAACAAAAAATCATCAGATTTGTTTGGAACCACAAAAGACCCCGAATAGCTAAAGCAATCTTAAGAAAACGAACTATAATGGAGGTATCACACTTCCTGACTTTGGCCTGTACTACAGGGCCACAATAATCAAAACAGCATGGTATTGGCAGAAAAACAGACACATAGACCAATGGAATAGAATTGAGAACCCAGAAATAAAACCACATAAATATGGACAGATAATTTTTGACAAAGAAGCTAAAAACATACAATGGAGCAAAGACAGCCTCTTCAATAAATGGTGCTGGGAGAATTGGATAGCCACGTGCAAAAGAATGAAACTGGACTGCTATTTGTCACCATGTACCAAAGTTAATTCAAAATGGATCAAAGACTTAAGCATAAGACCTGACACAATAAACTGCATAGAAGAAAACATAGGTACTAAACTTATGGACCTTGGGTTCAAAGAGCATTTTATGAACTTGACTCCAAAGGCAATGGAAGTAAAAGCTAAAATAAACGAATGGGACTATATGAAACTTAAATGGGACTATATGAAACTTAAAAGCTTCTGCACAGCAAAAGAAACCATTGACAAAATAAAGAGGCCACCAACTGAATGGGAGAAGATTTTTGCAAACAGTGCCTCCGATAAGGGGCTAGTATCCAGAATATACAAGGAACTCGTGCAACTCAACAACAAAAAAACAAACAACCCAATTGAAAAATGGGCAGAGGACTTGAAGAGACATTTCTCCAAAGAGGACATACAAATGGCAAATAAACATATGAAAAAATGCTCAACATCACTAATCATCAGAGAAATGCAAATCAAAACCACAATGAGATATCACCTCACCCCAGTCAGAATGGCTATCATCAACAAGACAAATAGTAACAAATGTTGGAGAGGTTGTGGAGAAAAAGGAACACTCATACACTGTTGGTGGGAATGCAGACTGGTGCAGCCGTTATGGAAGGCAGTGTGGAGGTTCCTCAAAGAATTACGAATAGAATTGCCGTATGACCCAGCAATCCTCTCCTGGGTATCTACCCCAAAAATCTGAAAACATTTAGAGATAAAGACACGTGTGCTCCAATGTTCATTGCAGCTTTGTTTACGGTGGCCAAGACATGGAAACAACCAAAATGTCCTTCGATAGATGAATGGATAAAGAAGTTGTGGTACATATACACAATGGAATACTATTCGGCAGTGAGAAAAGATGATATAGGAACATTTGTGACAACATGGATGGATCTTGAGAGAGTAATGCTGAGCGAAACAAGTCAGACAGAAAAAGCAGAGAACCATGTGATTTCACTGATATGTGGTATATAAACCAAAAACAACAAAAGAACAAGACAAACAAATGAGAAACAGAAACTCATAGACACGGACAATAGTTTAGTGGTTGCCAGAGGGTAAGGGGGGTGGGGGGGGAGGTGAGGGTAAGGGGGATCGAATATATGGTGATGGAAGAACTGACTCTGGGTGATGAACATACAATGGGATTTATAGATGATGTAATACAGAATTGTACACCTGAAATCTATGTAATTTTACTAACAATTGTCACCGCAATAAATTTAATTTAAAAAAAAAAAAAAAAGATACAGAAATATGTGACTTAAATGACAGAGAATTCAAGATTGCAGTAATGAAAAAACTCAACGAGATACAAGAAAACACAGATAGGCAGTTAAAGGAACTCAGAAACTCAATCAAAGAACAGCATGAGCATTTTACGAAAGAGATTGAAATCTTAAAAAAGAACCAAATAGAATTTCTGGAGATTAAGAACTCAATAGAAGAAATTAAGAATGAAATAACCAGCTTAGGTAGTAGAGTTGACCAGATGGAGGAGAGAGTCAGTGACATCGAAGATAGAAACCTGGAAATGACACAGAGAGAAGAAGAAAGAGACTTGAGACTTAAAAGAAATGAAAGAACTCTACAAGAACTTTCTGACTCCATCACAAAGAGAAATATAAGAATAATGGGCATACCAGAAGGAGAAGAAAGACAGAAGGGAACAGAGAATATATTCAAACAAATTGTCGATGAGAACTTCCCAAATTTGTGGGCAGAACTGGACCCTCGAATCCAAGAAGCAAATAGAACACCTAGTTACCTCAATCCCAACAGGCCTTCTCCAAGGCACATTGTATTGAAGCTGTCTAAAATCAATGACAAAGAAAGAATCCTCAAGGCAGCCAGGGAAAAGAAGACGGTAACATACAAAGGAAAGCCCATTAGATTATCATCAGATTTTTCAGCAGAAACTCTACAAGCCAGGAGGGAGTGGAAACAAATATTCAAAATATTGAAAGAGAGAAATCATGAGCCAAGAATAATATATCCAGCAAAGATATCCTTTAGATATGAAGGAGGAATAAAGACCTTTCCAGACATACAGAAGCTGAGGGAATTTTCTAATACACGACCTGCACTACAAGAAATACTAAAGGAGGCTATTCGACCACCATCAACAGGGACAATTTGTGGCAACCAAAACTCAAAAAGGGGGAGAGTAAAGGCCTGAACCGGAATATGGGAATGGAGAAAGTAAGCGTGCTGAAGAAAATGGAATACTCTAAATATCAAACTTTCTTTTACATAAACTTAAGGGTAACCACTCAAAATAAATCCAGAATTGAAATATATACTGAAATAAAAGAAGAAACAGAGGGAAACATCGTAGAATACCACCACACAGAAATAATAGACAACAACAAAAAGGCAAAGAAACAATGGAGACACAGCCTTACCAGAAAACTAAAGATAGAATGACAGAAGATCCTCACATATCAATAATCTCCCTAAATGTAAATGGACTGAACTCACCAATAAAAAGGCACAGAGTAGCAGATTGGATCAAAAAACTAAACCCAACCATATGCTGTCTCCAAGAGACACATCTCAGCTACAAGGACAAGCATAGACTCAAAGTGAAAGGGTGGAAATTGACACTCCAAGCAAATGGTACCCAGAGAAAATCAGGTGTAGCCATAATGATATCAGATGAAACAGACTTCAAGGTGAAAAAGATAACAAGAGATAAAGATGGACATTTCATAATGGTGAAGGGGACTGTACAACAAGAAGACATAACAGTCATCAATATTTATGCCCCCAATCAGGGAGCACCGAAATACACCAAGCAACTACTAACAGAACTAAAGGGAGAAATTGACCAAAACACAATTATACTAGGGGACTTAAATACATCATTGACAGCTATGGATAGATCATCCAAACAGAAAATAAATAACGAAATAGTAGCCCTAAATGACACATTAGATGAAATGGACATAATTGACATTTATAGAGCACTTCATCCTAAAACATCAGACTATACATTCTTTTCTGGTGTACACGGAACATTCTCAAGGATAGACCATATGTTGGGACATAAAATCAGTCTCAACAAATTTAAGAAGATTGAAATCATACCATGCATATTCTCTGATCACAAGGCTTTGAAATTGGATATCAACTGTAAAAAGAAAGCGGGAAAAAACACAAATACATGGAGATTAAACAACATACTTTTAAAGAAGGACTGGGTCAAAGAAGAAATTAGAGGAGAGATCAAAAGATACATAGAAACAAATGACAATGAAAATACATCCTACCAAAATTTCTGGGATGCAGCGAAAGCAGTTTTAAGAGGGAAATTTATCTCATTACAGGCCTATCTCAAGAAACAAGAAAACTCCCAAATAAATAACCTCATGTTACACCTTAAAGAACTAGAAAAAGAAGAACAAGTAAAACCCAAGGTCAGCAGAAGAAAGGAAATAATAAAAATTAGAGCAGAACTAAATGAAATAGAGAACAAAAAGACAATAGAAAAAATTAATGTGACAAAGAGCTGGTTCTTTGAAAAGATTAACAAAATTGACAAACCCTTGGCTAGACTTACTAAGATAAAAAGAGAGAAGACGCTGATTAACAAAATCAGAAACGTAAAAGGGGAAGTTATCACGGACACCACAGAAATACAAAGGATCATCCAAGAATACTATGAAGGACTATATGCCACCAAATTCAACAACCTAGAAGAAATGGACAAGTTCTTAGAAACATATAGCCTTCCAAGGCTGAACCATGAAGAACTGGAAAATCTAAACAGACCGATCACCAGTAACGAAATTGAATCAGTCATCCAAAACCTTCCCAAAAGCAAAAGTCCGGGACCAGATGGCTTCACTAGTGAATTCTACCAAACCTTCAAAGAGGATCTAATACCAATTCTGCACAAACTCTTCCAAAAAATTGAAGAAGAGACAGTACTCCCTAACTCATTGTATGAGGCCAACATTACCCTGATACCAAAACCTGGTAAGGACAGCACAAAAAAAGAAAACTACAGACCAATATCTCTAATGAATACCGATGCAAAAATCCTAAATAAAATTCTAGCAAATCGAATACAACAATGCATTAAAAAGATTATTCATCACGACCAAGTGGGGTTCATCCCCGGGGCACAAGGATGGTTCAACATCCGCAAATCCATCAATGTGATACATCACATAAACAAAATAAAGGACAAAAATCATATGATTATATCAATTGATGCAGAAAAAGCATTTGACAAGATACAACATCCATTTATGATTAAAACTCTTAATAAAATGGGTATAGAAGGAAAATACCTTAACATAATAAAGGCCATATATGACAAGCCCTCTGCTAATCTCATAATTAATGGAGAAAAGCTGAAGCCCTTTGCTCCACGTTCAGGAACACGACAGGGATGTCCCCTATCACCTCTGCTTTTCAACATAGTGTTGGAAGTCCTTGCCAGAGCAATCAGGCAAGAGAAAGAAATAAAAGGCATCCAAATTGGGAATGAAGAAGTTAAATTATCACTCTTTGCAGATGACATGATGCTATATATAGAAAACCCTAAAGACTCCACCAAAAAGCTATTAGAAACAATCAACGAATACAGTAAAGTTGACGGCTACAAAATCAACGCACAAAAGTCCATTGCCTTCCTATATACTAACAATGAAATCTCAGAAAAAGAAATGCAGAAAACAATTCCTTTTGCAATTGCAGCAAAAAGAATAAAATACCTAGGAATAAACTTAACCAAGGATGTGAAAGACCTATATGCTGAAAACTATAAGACATTTTTGAAAGAAATTGAAGAAGACACAAAGAAATGGAAAGACATTCCGTGCTCATGGATTGGAAGAATCAACATAGTTAAAATGGCCATATTACCCAAAGCAATATACAGATTCAATGCAATCCCCATCAAATTCCCAATGGCATATTTTAAAGAAATAGAACAAAAAAATCATCAGATTTGTTTGGAACCACAAAAGACCCCGAATAGCTAAAGCAATCTTAAGAAAAAAGAACTATAATGGAGGTATCACACTTCCTGACTTTGGCCTGTACTACAGGGCCACAATAATCAAAACAGCATGGTATTGGCAGAAAAACAGACACATAGACCAATGGAATAGAATTGAGAACCCAGAAATAAAACCACATAAATATGGACAGATAATTTTTGACAAAGAAGCTAAAAACATACAGTGGAGCAAAGACAGCCTCTTCAATAAATGGTGCTGGGAGAATTGGATAGCCACGTGCAAAAGAATGAAACTGGACTGCTATTTGTCACCATGTACCAAAGTTAATTCAAAATGGATCAAAGACTTAAGCATAAGACCTGACACAATAAACTGCATAGAAGAAAACATAGGTACTAAACTTATGGACCTTGGGTTAAAAGAGCATTTTATGAACTTGACTCCAAAGGCAATGGAAGTAAAAGCTAAAATAAACGAATGGGACTATATGAAACTTAAAAGCTTCTGCACAGCAAAAGAAACCATTGACAAAATAAAGAGGCCACCAACTGAATGGGAGAAGATTTTTGCTAACAGTGCCTCCGATAAGGGGCTAGTATCCAGAATATACAAGGAACTCATGCAACTCAACAACAAAAAAACAAACAACCCAATTGAAAAATGGGCAGAGGACTTGAAGAGACATTTCTCCAAAGAGGACATACAAATGGCAAATAAACATATGAAAAAATGCTCAACATCACTAATCATCAGAGAAATGCAAATCAAAACCACAATGAGATATCACCTCACCCCAGTCAGAATGGCTATCATCAACAAGACAAATAGTAACAAATGTTGGAGAGGTTGTGGAGAAAAAGGAACACTCATACACTGTTGGTGGGAATGCAGACTGGTGCAGCCGTTATGGAAGGCAGTGTGGAGGTTCCTCAAAGAATTACGAATAGAATTGCCGTATGACCCAGCAATCCCTCTCCTGGGTATCTACCCAAAAAATCTGAAAACATTTAGAGATAAAGACACGTGTGCTCCAATGTTCATTGCAGCTTTGTTTACGGTGGCCAAGACATGGAAACAACCAAAATGTCCTTCGATAGATGAATGGATAAAGAAGTTGTGGTACATATACACAATGGAATACTATTCGTCAGTGAGAAAAGATGATATAGGAACATTTGTGACAACATGGATGGATCTTGAGAGAGTAATGCTGAGCGAAACAAGTCAGACAGAAAAAGCAGAGAACCATGTGATTTCACTGATATGTGGTATATAAACCAAAAACAACAAAAGAACAAGACAAACAAATGAGAAACAGAAACTCATAGACACGGACAATAGTTTAGTGGTTGCCAGAGGGTAAGGGGGGTAGGGGGGGAGGTGAGGGTAAGGGGGGAACGAATATATGGTGATGGAAGAACTGACTCTGGGTGATGAACATACAATGGGATTTATAGATGATGTAATACAGAATTGTACACCTGAAATCTATGTAATTTTACTAACAATTGTCACCGCAATAAATTTAATTTAAAAAAAAAAAAAAAAGATACAGAAATATGTGACTTAAATGACAGAGAATTCAAGATTGCAGTAATGAAAAAACTCAACGAGATACAAGAAAACACAGATAGGCAGTTAAAGGAACTCAGAAACTCAATCAAAGAACAGCATGAGCATTTTACGAAAGAGATTGAAATCTTAAAAAAGAACCAAATAGAATTTCTGGAGATTAAGAACTCAATAGAAGAAATTAAGAATGAAATAACCAGCTTAGGTAGTAGAGTTGACCAGATGGAGGAGAGAGTCAGTGACATCGAAGATAGAAACCTGGAAATGACACAGAGAGAAGAAGAAAGAGACTTGAGACTTAAAAGAAATGAAAGAACTCTACAAGAACTTTCTGACTCCATCACAAAGAGAAATATAAGAATAATGGGCATACCAGAAGGAGAAGAAAGACAGAAGGGAACAGAGAATATATTCAAACAAATTGTCGATGAGAACTTCCCAAATTTGTGGGCAGAACTGGACCCAAGAAGCAAATAGAACACCTAGTTACCTCAATCCCAACAGGCCTTCTCCAAGGCACATTGTATTGAAGCTGTCTAAAATCAATGACAAAGAAAGAATCCTCAAGGCAGCCAGGGAAAAGAAGACGGTAACATACAAAGGAAAGCCCATTAGATTATCATCAGATTTTTCAGCAGAAACTCTACAAGCCAGGAGGGAGTGGAAACAAATATTCAAAATATTGAAAGAGAGAAATCATGAGCCAAGAATAATATATCCAGCAAAGATATCCTTTAGATATGAAGGAGGAATAAAGACCTTTCCAGACATACAGAAGCTCAGTGAATTTTCTAATACATGACCTGCACTACAAGAAATACTCAAGGAGGCTATTCGACCACCATCAACAGGGACAATTTGTGGCAACCAAAACTCAAAAAGGGGAGAGTAAAGGCCTGAACCGGAATATGGGAATGGAGAAAGTAAGCGTGCTGAAGAAAATGGAATACTCTAAATATCAAACTTTCTTTTACATAAACTTAAGGGTAACCACTCAAAATAAATCCAGAATTGAAATATATACTGAAATAAAAGAAGAAACAGAGGGAAACATCATAGAATACCACCACACAGAAATAATAGACAACAACAAAAAGGCAAAGAAACAATGGAGACACACCCTTACCAGAAAACTAACGATAGAATGACAGGAGATCCTCACATATCAATAATCACCCTAAATGTAAATGGACTGAACTCACCAATAAAAAGGCACAGAGTAGCAGATTGGATCAAAAAACTAAACCCAACCATATGCTGTCTCCAAGAGACACATCTCAGCTACAAGGACAAGCATAGACTCAAAGTGAAAGGGTGGAAATTGACACTCCAAGCAAATGGTACCCAGAGAAAATCAGGTGTAGCCATAATGATATCAGATGAAACAGACTTCAAGGTGAAAAAGATAACAAGAGATAAAGATGGACATTTCATAATGGTGAAGGGGACTGTACAACAAGAAGACATAACAGTCATCAATATTTATGCCCCAATCAGGGAGCACCGAAATACACCAAGCAACTACTAACAGAACTAAAGGGAGAAATTGACCAAAACACAATTATACTAGGGGACTTAAATACATCATTGACAGCTATGGATAGATCATCCAAACAGAAAATAAATAACGAAATAGTAGCCCTAAATGACACATTAGATGAAATGGACATAATTGACATTTATAGAGCACTTCATCCTAAAACATCAGACTATACATTCTTTTCTGGTGTACACGGAACATTCTCAAGGATAGACCATATATTGGGACATAAAATCAGTCTCAACAAATTTAAGAAGATTGAAATCATACCATGCATATTCTCTGATCACAAGGCTTTGAAATTGGATATCAACTGTAAAAAGAAAGCGGGGAAAAAACACAAATACATGGAGATTAAACAACATACTTTTAAAGAAGGACTGGGTCAAAGAAGAAATTAGAGGAGAGATCAAAAGATACATAGAAACAAATGACAATGAAAATACATCCTACCAAAATTTCTGGGATGCAGCGAAAGCAGTTTTAAGAGGAAATTTATCTCATTACAGGCCTATCTCAAGAAACAAGAAAACTCCCAAATAAATAACCTCATGTTACACCTTAAAGAACTAGAAAAAGAAGAACAAGTAAAACCCAAGGTCAGCAGAAGAAAGGAAATAATAAAAATTAGAGCAGAACTAAATGAAATAGAGAACAAAAAGACAATAGAAAAAATTAATGTGACAAAGAGCTGGTTCTTTGAAAAGATTAACAAAATTGACAAACCCTTGGCTAGACTTACTAAGATAAACAGAGAGAAGACACTGATTAACAAAATCAGAAACGTAAAAGGGGAAGTTATCACGGACACCACAGAAATACAAAGGATCATCCAAGAATACTATGAAGGACTATATGCCACCAAATTCAACAACCTAGAAGAAATGGACAAGTTCTTAGAAACATATAGCCTGCCAAGGCTGAACCATGAAGAACTGGAAAATCTAAACAGACCGATCACCAGTAACTAAATTGAATCAGTCATCCAAAACCTTCCCAAAAGCAAAAGTCCGGGACCAGATGGCTTCACTAGTGAATTCTACCAAACCTTCAAAGAGGATCTAATACCAATTCTGCACAAACTCTTCCAAAAATTGAAGAAGAGACAGTACTCCCTAACTCATTTTATGAGGCCAACATTACCCTGATACCAAAACCTGGTAAGGACAGCACAAAAAAGAAAACTACAGACCAATATCTCTAATGAATACCGATGCAAAAATCCTAAATAAAATTCTAGCAAATCGAATACAACAATGCATTAAAAAGATTATTCATCACGACCAAGTGGGGTTCATCCCGGGGCACAAGGATGGTTCAACATAAATCCATCAATGTGATACATCACATAAACAAAATAAAGGACAAAAATCATATGATTATATCAATTGATGCAGAAAAAGCATTTGACAAGATACAACATCCATTTATGATTAAAACACTTAATAAAATGGGTATAGAAGGAAAATACCTTAACATAATAAAGGCCATATATGACAAGCCCTCTGCTAATCTCATAATTAATGGAGAAAACTGAAGCCCTTTGCTCTACGTTCAGGAACACGACAGGATGTCCCCTATCACCTCTGCTTTTCAACATAGTGTTAAAGTCCTTGCCAGAGCAATCAGGCAAGAGAAAGAAATAAAAGGCATCCAAATTGGGAATGAAGAAGTTAAATTATCACTCTTTGCAGATGACATGATGCTATATATAGAAAACCCTAAAGACTCCACCAAAAAGCTATTAGAAACAATCAACGAATACAGTAAAGTTGCTGGCTACAAAATCAACGCACAAAAGTCCATTGCCTTCCTATATACTAACAATGAAATCTCAGAAAAGAAATACAAAAACAATTCCTTTTGCAATTGCAGCAAAAAGAATAAAATACCTAGGAATAAACTTAACCAAGGATGTGAAAGACCTATATGCTGAAAACTATAAGACATTTTTGAAAGAAATTGAAGAAGACACAAAGAAATGGAAAGACATTCATGCTCATGGATTGGAAGAATCAACATAGTTAAAATGGCCATATTACCCAAAGCAATATACAGATTCAATGCAATCCCCATCAAAATCCCAATGGCATATTTTAAAGAAATAGAACAAAAAATCATCAGATTTGTTTGGAACCACAAAAGACCCCGAATAGCCAAAGCAATCTTAAGAAAAAAGAACTATAATGGAGGTATCACACTTCCTGACTTTGGCCTGTACTACAGGGCCACAATAATCAAAACAGCATGGTATTGGCAGAAAAACAGACACATAGACCAATGGAATAGAATTGAGAACCCAGAAATAAAACCACATAAATATGGACAGATAATTTTTGACAAAGAAGCTAAAAACATACAATGGAGCAAAGACAGCCTCTTCAATAAATGGTGCTGGGAGAATTGGATAGCCACGTGCAAAAGAATGAAACTGGACTGCTATTTGTCACCATGTACCAAAGTTAATTCAAAATGGATCAAAGACTTAAGCATAAGACCTGACACAATAAACTGCATAGAAGAAAACATAGGTACTAAACTTATGGACCTTGGGTTCAAAGAGCATTTTATGAACTTGACTCCAAAAGGCAATGGAAGTAAAAGCTAAAATAAACGAATGGGACTATATGAAACTTAAAAGCTTCTGCACAGCAAAAGAAACCATTGACAAAATAAAGAGGCCACCAACTGAATGGGAGAAGATTTTTGCAAACAGTGCCTCCGATAAGGGCTAGTATCCAGAATATACAAGGAACTCGTGCAACTCAACAACAAAAAAACAAACAACCCAATTGAAAAATGGGCAGAGGACTTGAAGAGACATTTCTCCAAAGAGGACATACAAATGGCAAATAGACATATGAAAAAATGCTCAACATCACTAATCATCAGAGAAATGCAAATCAAAACCACAATGAGATATCACCTCACCCCAGTCAGAATGGCTATCATCAACAAGACAAATAGTAACAAATGTTGGAGAGGTTGTGGAGAAAAAGGAACACTCATACACTGTTGGTGGGAATGCAGACTGGTGCAGCCGTTATGGAAGGCAGTGTGGAGGTTCCTCAAAGAATTACGAATAGAATTGCCGTATGACCCAGCAATCCCTCTCCTGGGTATCTACCCAAAAAATCTGAAAACATTTAGAGATAAAGACACGTGTGCTCCAATGTTCATTGCAGCTTTGTTTACGGTGGCCAAGACATGGAAACAACCAAAATGTCCTTCGATAGATGAATGGATAAAGAAGTTGTGGTACATATACACAATGGAATACTATTCGGCAGTGAGAAAAGATGATATAGGAACATTTGTGACAACATGGATGGATCTTGAAAGAGTAATCATGAGCCAAGAATAATATATCCAGCAAAGATATCCTTTAGATATGAAGGAGGAATAAAGACCTTTCCAGACATACAGAAGCTGAGGAATTTTCTAATACACGACCTGCACTACAAGAAATACTAAAGGAGGCTATTCGACCACCATCAACAGGGACAATTTGTGGCAACCAAAACTCAAAAAGGGGAGAGTAAAGGCCTGAACCGGAATATGGGAATGGAGAAAGTAAGCGTGCTGAAGAAAATGGAATACTCTAAATATCAAACTTTCTTTTACATAAACTTAAAAAAATAACCACTCAAAATAAATCCAGAATTGAAATATATACTGTAATAAAAGAAGAAACAGAGGGAAACATCATAGAATACCACCACACAGAAATAATAGACAACAACAAAAAGGCAAAGAAACAATGGAGACACAGCCTTACCAGAAAACTAAAGATAGAATGACAGAAAATCCTCACATATCAATAATCACCCTAAATGTAAATGGACTGAACTCACCAATAAAAAGGCACAGAGTAGCAGATTGGATCAAAAAACTAAACCCAACCATATGCTGTCTCCAAGAGACACATCTCAGCTACAAGGACAAGCATAGACTCAAAGTGAAAGGGTGGAAATTGACACTCCAAGCAAATGGTACCCAGAGAAAATCAGGTGTAGCCATAATGATATCAGATGAAACAGACTTCAAGGTGAAAAAGATAACAAGAGATAAAGATGGACATTTCATAATGGTGAAGGGGACTGTACAACAAGAAGACATAACAGTCATCAATATTTATGCCCCCAATCAGGGAGCACCGAAATACACCAAGCAACTACTAACAGAACTAAAGGGAGAAATTGACCAAAACACAATTATACTAGGGGACTTAAATACATCATTGACAGCTATGGATAGATCATCCAAACAGAAAATAAATAACGAAATAGTAGCCCTAAATGACACATTAGATGAAATGGACATAATTGACATTTATAGAGCACTTCATCCTAAAACATCAGACTATACATTCTTTTCTGGTGTACACGGAACATTCTCAAGGATAGACCATATATTGGGACATAAAATCAGTCTCAACAAATTTAAGAAGATTGAAATCATACCATGCATATTCTCTGATCACAAGGCTTTGAAATTGGATATCAACTGTAAAAAGAAAGCGGGAAAAAAAACAAATACATGGAGATTAAACAACATACTTTTAAAGAAGGACTGGGTCAAAGAAGAAATTAGAGGAGAGATCAAAAGATACATAGAAACAAATGACAATGAAAATACATCCTACCAAAATTTTTGGGATGCAGCGAAAGCAGTTTTAAGAGGGAAATTTATCTCATTACAGGCCTATCTCAAGAAACAAGAAAACTCCCAAATAAATAACCTCATGTTACACCTTAAAGAACTAGAAAAAGAAGAACAAGTAAAACCCAAGGTCAGCAGAAGAAAGGAAATAATAAAATTAGAGCAGAACTAAATGAAATAGAGAACAAAAGACAATAGAAAAAATTAATGTGACAAAGAGCTGGTTCTTTGAAAAGATTAACAAAATTGACAAACCCTTGGCTAGACTTACTAAGATAAAAAGAGAAGACACTGATTAACAAAATCAGAAACGTAAAAGGGAAGTTATCACGGACACCACAGAAATACAAAGGATCATCCAAGAATACTATGAAGGACTATATGCCACCAAATTCAACAACCTAGAAGAAATGGACAAGTTCTTAGAAACATATAGCCTTCCAAGGCTGAACCATGAAGAACTGGAAAATCTAAACAGACCGATCACCAATAACGAAATTGAATCAGTCATCCAAAACCTTCCCAAAAGCAAAAGTCCGGGACCAGATGGCTTCACTAGTGAATTCTACCAAACCTTCAAAGAGGATCTAATACCAATTCTGCACAAACTCTTCCAAAAAATTAAAGAAGAGACAGTACTCCCTAACTCATTTTATGAGGCCAACATTACCCTGATACCAAAACCTGGTAAGGACAGCACAAAAAAGAAAACTACAGACCAATATCTCTAATGAATACCGATGCAAAAATCCTAAATAAAATTCTAGCAAATCGAATACAACAATGCATTAAAAAGATTATTCATCACGACCAAGTGGGGTTCATCCCCGGGGCACAAGGGTCGTCCTACATACGCAAATCCATCAATGTGATACAACACATAAACAAAATAAAGGACTAAAACCATATGATTATATCAATTGATGCAGAAAAAGCATTTGACAAGATGCAACATCCATTTACGATTAAAACACTTAATAAAGTAGGTACAGAAGGAAATACCTTAACATAATAAAGGCCATATATGACAAGCCCTCTGCTAATCTCATAATTAATGGAGAAAACCTGAAGCCCTTTGCTCTACGTTCAGGAACACGACAGGGATGTCCCCTATCACCTCTGCTTTTCAACATAGAGTTGGAAGTGTTTGCCAGAGCAATCAGGCAAGAGAAAGAAATAAAAGGCATCCAAATTGGGAATGAAGAAGTTAAATTATCACTCTTTGCAGATGACATGATGCTATATATAGAAAACCCTAAAGACTCCACCAAAAAGCTATTAGAAACAATCAACGAATACAGTAAAGTTGCTGGCTACAAAATCAACGCACAAAAGTCCATTGCCTTCCTATATACTAACAATGAAATCTCAGAAAAGAAATACAAAAACAATTCCTTTTGCAATTGCAGCAAAAAGAATAAAATACCTAGGAATAAACTTAACCAAGGATGTGAAAGACCTATATGCTGAAAACTATAAGACATTTTTGAAAGAAATTGAAGAAGACACAAAGAAATGGAAAGACATTCCGTGCTCATGGATTGGAAGAATCAACATAGTTAAAATGGCCATATTACCCAAAGCAATATACAGATTCAATGCAATCCCCATCAAAATCCCAATGGCATATTTTAAAGAAATAGAACAAAAAATCATCAGATTTGTTTGGAACCACAAAAGACCCCGAATAGCTAAAGCAATCTTAAGAAAATAGAACTATAATGGAGGTATCACACTTCCTGACTTTGGCCTGTACTACAGGGCCACAATAATCAAAACAGCATGGTATTGGCAGAAAAACAGACACATAGACCAATGGAATAGAATTGAGAACCCAGAAATAAAACCACATAAATATGGACAGATAATTTTTGACAAAGAAGCTAAAAACATACAATGGAGCAAAGACAGCCTCTTCAATAAATGGTGCTGGGAGAATTGGATAGCCACGTGCAAAAGAATGAAACTGGACTGCTATTTGTCACCATGTACCAAAGTTAATTCAAAATGGATCAAAGACTTAAGCATAAGACCTGACACAATAAACTGCATAGAAGAAAACATAGGTACTAAACTTACGGATCTTGGGTTCAAAGAATATTTTGTGAATCTGACTCCAAAGGCAATGGAAGTAAAAGCTAAAATAAACGAATGGGACTATATGAAACTTAAAAGCTTCTGCGCAGCAAAGAAACCATTGACAAAATAAAGAGGCCACCAACTGAATGGGAGAAGACTTTTACAAACAGTGCCTCTGATAAGGGACTAATATCCAAAATATACAAGGAACTCATGCAACTCAACAACAAAAAAACAAACAACCCAATTGAAAAATGGGCAGAGGACTTGAAAGGGCATTTCTCCAAAGAGGACATACAAATGGCAAATAGACATATGAAAAAATGCTCAACATCACTAATCATCAGAGAAATGCAAATCAAAACCACAATGAGATATCACCTCACCCCAGTCAGAATGGCTATCATCAACAAGACAAATAATAACAAATGTTGGAGAGGCTGTGGAGAAAAAGAACCCTCATACACTGTTGGTGTGAATGCAGACTGGTGCAGGCATTATGGAAGGCAGTGTGTAGGTTCCTCAAAAAATTCTGAATAAAATTGCCATATGACCCAGCAATCCCTCTCCTGGGTATCTACCCAAAAAATCTGAAAACATTTAGAGATAAAGACACGTGTGTTCCAATGTTCATTGCAGCTTTGTTTACGGTGGCCAAGACATGGAAACAACCAAAATATTCTTCGACAGATGAATGGATAAAGAAGTTGTGGTACATATACACAATGGAATACTATTCGCAGTGAGAAAAGATGATATAGGAACATTTGTGACAACATGGATGGATCTTGAGAGAGTAATGCTGAGCGAAACAAGTCAGACAGAAAAAGCAGAGAACCATGTGATTTCACTGATATGTGGTATATAAACCAAAAACAACAAAAGAACAAGACAAACAAATGAGAAACAGAAACTCATAGACACGGACAATAGTTTAGTGGTTGCCAGAGGGTAAGGGGTGGGGGGAGGTGAGGGTAAGGGGATCGAATATATGGTGATGGAAGAACTGACTCTGGGTGATGAACATACAATGGGATTTATAGATGATGTAATACAGAATTGTACACCTGAAATCTATGTAATTTTACTAACAATTGTCACATAATAAATTTAATTTAAAAAAAAAAAAAGATACAGAAATATGTGACTTAAATGACAGAGAATTCAAGATTGCAGTAATGAAAAAACTCAACGAGATACAAGAAAACACAGATAGGCAGTTAAAGGAACTCAGAAACTCAATCAAAGAACAGCATGAGCATTTTACGAAAGAGATTGAAATCTTAAAAAGAACCAAATAGAATTTCTGGAGATTAAGAACTCAATAGAAGAAATTAAGAATGAAATAACCAGCTTAGGTAGTAGAGTTGACCAGATGGAGGAGAGAGTCAGTGACATCGAAGATAGAAACCTGGAAATGACACAGAGAGAAGAAGAAAGAGACTTGAGACTTAAAAGAAATGAAAGAACTCTACAAGAACTTTCTGACTCCATCACAAAGAGAAATATAAGAATAATGGGCATACCAGAAGGAGAAGAAAGACAGAAGGGAACAGAGAATATATTCAAACAAATTGTCGATGAGAACTTCCCAAATTTGTGGCAGAACTGGACCCTCGAATCCAAGAAGCAAATAGAACACCTAGTTACCTCAATCCCAACAGGCCTTCTCCAAGGCACATTGTATTGAAGCTGTCTAAAATCAATGACAAAGAAAGAATCCTCAAGGCAGCCAGGGAAAAGAAGACGGTAACATACAAAGGAAAGCCCATTAGATTATCATCAGATTTTTCAGCAGAAACTCTACAAGCCAGGAGGCAGTGGACCGAAATATTCAATATATTGAAAGAGAGAAATCATGAGCCAAGAATAATATATCCAGCAAAGATATCCTTTAGATATGAAGGAGGAATAAAGACCTTTCCAGACATACAGAAGCTGAGGAGATTTTCTAATACACGACCTGCACTACAAGAAATACTAAAGGAGGCTATTCGACCACCATCAACAGGGACAATTTGTGGCAACCAAAACTCAAAAAGGGGAGTAAAGGCCTGAACCGGAATATGGGAATGGAGAAAGTAAGCGTGCTGAAGAAAATGGAATACTCTAAATATCAAACTTTCTTTTACATAAACTTAAGGGTAACCACTCAAAATAAATCCAGAATTGAAATATATACTGAAATAAAAGAAGAAACAGAGGAAACATCGTAGAATACCACCACACAGAAATAATAGACAACAACAAAAAGGCAAAGAAACAATGGAGACACAGCCTTACCAGAAAACTAAAGATAGAATGACAGGAGATCCTCACATATCAATAATCACCCTAAATGTAAATGGACTGAACTCACCAAAAAAAGGCACAGAGTAGCAGATTGGATCAAAAAACTAAACCCAACCATATGCTGTCTCCAAGAGACACATCTCAGCTACAAGGACAAGCATAGACTCAAAGTGAAAGGGTGGAAATTGACACTCCAAGCAAATGGTACCCAGAGAAAATCAGGTGTAGCCATAATGATATCAGATGAAACAGACTTCAAGGTGAAAAGATAACAAGAGACAAAGATGGACATTTCATAATGGTGAAGGGGACTGTACAACAAGAAGACATAACAGTCATCAATATTTATGCCCCCAATCAGGGAGCACCGAAATACACCAAGCAACTACTAACAGAACTAAAGGGAGAAATTGACCAAAACACAATTATACTAGGGGACTTAAATACATCATTGACAGCTATGGATAGATCATCCAAACAGAAAATAAATAACGAAATAGTAGCCCTAAATGACACATTAGATGAAATGGACATAATTGACATTTATAGAGCACTTCATCCTAAAACATCAGACTATACATTCTTCTCTAGTGTGTGCATGGAACATTCTCAAGGATAGACCATATATTGGGACATAAAATCAGTCTCAACAAATTTAAGAAGATTGAAATCATATCATGCATATTCTCTGATCAGAAGGCTTTGAAATT
The DNA here is from genome assembly GCF_036562045.2 of Rhinolophus sinicus. NCBI lineage: Eukaryota > Metazoa > Chordata > Mammalia > Chiroptera > Rhinolophidae > Rhinolophus > Rhinolophus sinicus. The sequence continues at coordinate 11,471 of NW_027423850.1, read as the reverse complement.
GGATATCAACTGTAAAAAGAAAGCGGGGAAAAACACAAATACATGGAGATTAAACAACATACTTTTAAAGAACGACTCGGTCAAAGAAGAAATTAGAGGAGAGATCAAAAGATACATAGAAACAAATGACAATGAAAATACATCCTACCAAAATTTCTGGGATGCAGCGAAAGCAGTTTTAAGAGGGAAATTTATCTCATTACAGGCCTATCTCAAGAAACAAGAAAACTCCCAAATAAATAACCTCATGTTACACCTCAAAGAACTAGAAAAAGAAGATCAAGTAAAACCCAAGGTCAGCAGAAGAAAGGAAATAACAAAAATTAGAGCAGAACTAAATGAAATAGAGATCCAAAAGACAATAGAAAAAATTAATGTGACAAAGAGCTGGTTCTTTGAAAAGATTAACAAAATTGACAAACCCTTGGCTAGACTTACTAAGATAAAAAGAGAGAAGACACTGATTAACAAAATCAGAAACGTAAAAGGGAAGTTATCACGGACACCACAGAAATACAAAGGATCATCCAAGAATACTATGAAGGACTATATGCCACCAAATTCAACAACCTAGAAGAAATGGACAAGTTCTTAGAAACATATAGCCTTCCAAGGCTGAACCATGAAGAACTGGAAAATCTAAACAGACCGATCACCAGTAACTAAATTGAATCAGTCATCCAAAACCTTCCCAAAAGCAAAAGTCCGGGACCAGATGGCTTCACTAGTGAATTCTACCAAACCTTCAAAGAGGATCTAATACCAATTCTGCACAAACTCTTCCAAAAATTGAAGAAGAGACAGTACTCCCTAACTCATTGTATGAGGCCAACATTACCCTGATACCAAAACCTGGTAAGGACAGCACAAAAAAGAAAACTACAGACCAATATCTCTAATGAATACCGATGCAAAAATCCTAAATAAAATTCTAGCAAATCGAATACAACAATGCATTAAAAAGATTATTCATCACGACCAAGTGGGGTTCATCCCGGGGCACAAGGATGGTTCAACATCCATAAATCCATCAATGTGATACATCACAGAAACAAAATAAGGGACAAAAATCATATGATTATATCAATTGATGCAGAAAAAGCATTTGACAAGATACAACATCCATTTATGATTAAAACACTTAATAAATGGGTATAGAAGGAAAATACCTTAACATAATAAAGGCCATATATGACAAGCCCTCTGCTAATCTCATAATTAATGGAGAAAAACTGAAGCCCTTTGCTCCACGTTCAGGAACACGACAGGGATGTCCCCTATCACCTCTGCTTTTCAACATAGTGTTGGAAGTCCTTGCCAGAGCAATCAGGCAAGAGAAAGAAATAAAAGGCATCCAAATTGGGAATGAAGAAGTTAAATTATCACTCTTTGCAGATGACATGATGCTATATATAGAAAACCCTAAAGACTCCACCAAAAAGCTATTAGAAACAATCAACGAATACAGTAAAGTTGCCGGCTACAAAATCAACACACAAAAGTCCATTGCCTTCCTATATACTAACAATGAAATCTCAGAAAAAGAAATACAAAAAACAATTCCTTTTGCAATTGCAGCAAAAAGAATAAAATACCTAGGAATAAACTTAACCAAGGATGTGAAAGACCTATATGCTGAAAACTATAAGACATTTTTGAAAGAAATTGAAGAAGACACAAAGAAATGGAAAGACATTCCGTGCTCATGGATTGGAAGAATCAACATAGTTAAAATGGCCATATTACCCAAAGCAATATACAGATTCAATGCAATCCCCATCAAATTCCCAATGGCATATTTTAAAGAAATAGAACAAAAAATCATCAGATTTGTTTGGAACCACAAAAGACCCCGAATAGCTAAACCAATCTTAAGAAAATAGAACTATAATGGAGGTATCACACTTCCTGACTTTGGCCTGTACTACAGGGCCACAATAATCAAAACAGCATGGTATTGGCAGAAAAACAGACACATAGACCAATGGAATAGAATTGAGAACCCAGAAATAAAACCACATAAATATGGACAGATAATTTTTGACAAAGAAGCTAAAAACATACAGTGGAGCAAAGACAGCCTCTTCAATAAATGGTGCTGGGAGAATTGGATAGCCACGTGCAAAAGAATGAAACTGGACTGCTATTTGTCACCATGTACCAAAGTTAATTCAAAATGGATCAAAGACTTAAGCATAAGACCTGACACAATAAACTGCATAGAAGAAAACATAGGTACTAAACTTATGGACCTTGGGTTCAAAGAGCATTTTATGAACTTGACTCCAAAGGCAATGGAAGTAAAAGCTAAAATAAACAAATGGGACTATATGAAACTTAAAAGCTTCTGCACAGCAAAAGAAACCATTGACAAAATAAAGAGGCCACCAACTGAATGGGAGAAGATTTTTGCAAACAGTGCCTCCGATAAGGGGCTAGTATCCAGAATATACAAGGAACTCATGCAACTCAACAACAAAAAAAACAAACAACCCAATTGAAAAATGGGCAGAGGACTTGAAGAGACATTTCTCCAAAGAGGACATACAAATGGCAAATAGACATATGAAAAAATGCTCAACATCACTAATCATCAGAGAAATGCAAATCAAAACCACAATGAGATATCACCTCACCCCAGTCAGAATGGCTATCATCAACAAGACAAATAGTAACAAATGTTGGAGAGGTTGTGGAGAAAAAGGAACACTCATACACTGTTGGTGGGAATGCAGACTGGTGCAGCCGTTATGGAAGGCAGTGTGGAGGTTCCTCAAAGAATTACGAATAGAATTGCCGTATGACCCAGCAATCCCTCTCCTGGGTATCTACCCCAAAAATCTGAAAACATTTAGAGATAAAGACACGTGTGCTCCAATGTTCATTGCAGCTTTGTTTACGGTGGCCAAGACATGGAAACAACCAAAATGTCCTTCGATAGATGAATGGATAAAGAAGTTGTGGTACATATACACAATGGAATACTATTCGGCAGTGAGAAAAGATGATATAGGAACATTTGTGACAACATGGATGGATCTTGAGAGAGTAATGCTGAGCGAAACAAGTCAGACAGAAAAAGCAGAGAACCATGTGATTTCACTGATATGTGGTATATAAACCAAAAACAACAAAGAACAAGACAAACAAATGAGAAACAGAAACTCATAGACACGGACAATAGTTTAGTGGTTGCCAGAGGGTAAGGGGGTGGGGGAGGTGAGGGTAAGGGGATCGAATATATGGTGATGGAAGAACTGACTCTGGGTGATGAACATACAATGGGATTTATAGATGATGTAATACAGAATTGTACACCTGAAATCTATGTAATTTTACTAACAATTGTCACATAATAAATTTAATTTAAAAAAAAAAAAGATACAGAAATATGTGACTTAAATGACAGAGAATTCAAGATTGCAGTAATGAAAAAACTCAACGAGATACAAGAAAACACAGATAGGCAGTTAAAGGAACTCAGAAACTCAATCAAAGAACAGCATGAGCATTTTACGAAAGAGATTGAAATCTTAAAAAAGAACCAAATAGAATTTCTGGAGATTAAGAACTCAATAGAAGAAATTAAGAATGAAATAACCAGCTTAGGTAGTAGAGTTGACCAAATGGAGCAAAGAATCAGTGACATCGAAGATAAAAACCTGGAAATGACACAAATAGAAGAAGAAAGAGACTTGAGACTTAAAAGAAATGAAAGAACTCTACAAGAACTTTCTGACTCCATCAGAAAGAGCAATATAAGAATAATGGGCATACCAGAAGGAGAAGAAAGAGAGAAGGGAACAAAGAATATATTCAAACAAATTGTCAATGAGAACTTCCCAAAATTGTGGGCAGAACTGGACCCTCGAATCCAAGAAGCAAATAGAACACCTAGTTACCTCAATTCCAACAGACCTTCTCCAAGGCACATTGTATTGAAGCTGTCTAAAATCAACGACAAAGAAAGAATCCTCAAGGCAGCCAGGGAAAACAAGACGGTAACTTACAAAGGAAAGCCCATTAGATTATCATCAGATTTTTCAGCAGAAACTCTACAAGCCAGGAGGGAGTGGAAACAAATATTCAAAATATTGAAAGAGAGAAATCATGAGCCAAAAATAATATATCCAGCAAAGATATCCTTTAGATATGAAGGAGGAATAAAGACCTTTCCAGACATACAGAAGCTGAGGGAATTTTCTAATACACGACCTGCACTACAAGAAATACTAAAGGAGGCTATTCGACCACCATCAACAGGGACAATTTGTGGCAACCACAACTCAAAAAGGGGAGAGTAAAGGCCTGAACCGGCATATGGGAATGGAGAAAGTAAGCGTGCTGAAGAAAATGGAATACTCTAAATATCAAACTTTCTTTTACATAAACTTAAGGGTAACCACTCAAAATTAATCCAGAATTGAAATATATACTGAAATAAAAGAAGAAACAGAGGGAAACATCATAGAATACCACCACACAGAAATAATAGACAACAACAAAAAGTCAAAGAAACAATGGAGACACAACCTTACCAGAAAACTAAGGATAGAATGACAGGAAATCCTCACATATCAATAATCGCCCTAAATGTAAATGCACTGAACTCACCAATAAAAAGGCACAGAGTAGCAGATTGGATCAAAAAACTAAACCCAACCATATGCTGTCTCCAAGAGACACATCTCAGCTACAAGGAGAAGCATAGACTCAAAGTGAAGGGGTGGAAATTGACACTCCAAGCAAATGGTACCCAGAGAAAATCAGGTGTAGCCATAATGATATCAGATGAAACAGACTTCAAGGTGAAAAAGATAACAAGAGACAAAGATGGACATTTCATAATGGTGAAGGGGACTGTACAACAAGAAGACATGACAGTCATCAATATTTATGCCCCCAATCAGGGAGCACCGAAATACACCAAGCAACTACTAACAGAACTAAAGGGAGAAATTGACCAAAACACAATTATACTAGGGGACTTAAATACATCATTGACAGCTATGGATAGATCATCCAAACAGAAAATAAATAACGAAATAGTAGCCCTAAATGACACATTAGATGAAATGGACATAATTGACATTTATAGAGCACTTCATCCTAAAACATCAGACTATACATTCTTTTCTAGTGTACATGGAACATTCTCAAGGATAGACCATATATTGGGACATAAAATCAGTCTCAACAAATTTAAGAAGATTGAAATCATACCATGCATATTCTCTGATCACAAGGCTTTGAAATTGGATATCAACTGTAAAAAGAAAGCGGGAAAAAAACACAAATTCATGGAGACTAAACAACATACTTTTAAAGAAGGACTGGGTCAAAGAAGAAATTAGAGGAGAGATCAAAAGATACATAGAAACAAATGACAATGAAAATACATCCTACCAAAATTTTTGGGATGCAGCGAAAGCAGTTTTAAGAGGGAAATTTATCTCACTACAGGCCTATCTCAAGAAACAAGAAAACTCCCAAATAAATAACCTCATGTTACACCTTAAAGAACTAGAAAAAGAAGAACAAGTAAAACCCAAGGTCAGCAGAAGAAAGGAAATAACAAAAATTAGAGCAGAACTAAATGAAATAGAGAACAAAAAGACAATAGAAAAAATTAATATGACAAAGAGCTGGTTCTTTGAAAAGATTAACAAAATTGACAAACCCTTGGCTAGACTTACTAAGATAAAAAGAAGACACTGATTAACAAAATCAGAAACGTAAAAGGGAAGTTATCACGGACACCACAGAAATACAAAGGATCATCCAAGAATACTATGAAGGACTATATGCCACCAAATTCAACAACCTAGAAGAAATGGACAAGTTCTTAGAAACATATAGCCTTCCAAGGCTGAACCATGAAGAACTGGAAAATCTAAACAGACCAATCACCAGTAACGAAATTGAATCAGTCATCCAAAACCTTCCCAAAAGCAAAAGTCCGGGACCAGATGGCTTCATTAGTGAATTCTACCAAACCTTCAAAGAGGATCTAATACCAATCCTGCACAAACACTTCCAAAAAATTGAAGAAGAGACAGTACTTCCTAACTCATTCTATGAGGCCAACATCACCCTGATACCAAAACCTGGTAAGGACAGCACAAAAAAAGAAAACTACAGACCAATATCTCTGATGAATACCGATGCAAAAATCCTAAATAAAATTCTAGCAAATCGAATACAACAATGCATTAAAAAGATTATTCATCACGACCAAGTGGGGTTCATCCCCGGGGCACAAGGATGGTTCAACATATGCAAATCCATCAATGTGATACATCACATAAACAAAATAAAGGACAAAAATCATATGATTATATCAATTGATGCAGAAAAAGCATTTGACAAGATACAACATCCATTTATGATTAAAACACTTAATAAAATGGGTATAGAAGGAAAATACCTTAACATAATAAAGGCCATATATGACAAGCCCTCTGCTAATCTCATAATTAATGGAGAAAAACTGAAGCCTTTTGCTCTACGTTTAGGAACACGACAGGGATGTCCCCTATCACCTCTGCTTTTAAACATCGTGTTGGAATTCCGTGCCAGAGCAATCAGGCAAGAGAAAGAAATAAAAGGCATCCAAATTGGGAATGAAGAAGTTAAATTATCACTTTTGCAGATGACATGATGCTATATATAGAAAACCCTAAAGACTGCACCAAAAAGCTATTTGAAACAATCAACGAATACAGTAAAGTTGCTGGCTACAAAATCAACGCACAAAAGTCCATTGCCTTCCTATATACTAACAATGAAATCTCAGAAAAGAAATACAAAAAACAATTCCTTTTGCAATTGCAGCAAAAGAATAAAATACCTAGGAATAAACTTAACCAAGGATGTGAAAGACCTATATGCTGAAAACTATAAGACATTTTTGAAAGAAATTGAAGAAGACACAAAGAAATGGAAAGACATTCCGTGCTCATGGATTGGAAGAATCAACATAGTTAAAATGGCCATATTACCCAAAGCAATATACAGATTCAATGCAATCCCCATCAAAATCCCAATGGCATATTTTAAAGAAATAGAACAAAAAATCATCAGATTTGTTTGGAACCACAAAAGACCCCGAATAGCCAAAGCAATCTTAAGAAAAAAGAACAATAATGGAGGTATCACACTTCCTGACTTTGGCTTGTACTACAGGGCCACAATAATCAAAACAGCATGGTACTGGCAGAAAAACAGACACATAGACCAATGGAATAGAATTGAGAACCCAGAAATAAAACCACATAAATATGGACAGATAATTTTTGACAAAGAAGCTAAAAACATACAATGGAGCAAAGACAGCCTCTTCAATAAATGGTGCTGGGAGAATTGGATAGCCACGTGCAAAAGAATGAAACTGGACTGCTATTTGTCACCATGTACCAAAGTTAATTCAAAATGGATCAAAGACTTAAGCATAAGACCTGACACAATAAACTGCATAGAAGAAAACATAGGTACTAAACTTATGGACCTTGGGTTCAAAGAGCATTTTATGAACTTGACTCCAAAGGCAATGGAAGTAAAAGCTAAAATAAACAAATGGGACTATATGAAACTTAAAAGCTTCTGCACAGCAAAAGAAACCATTGACAAAATAAAGAGGCCACCAACTGAATGGGAGAAGATTTTTGCAAACAGTGCCTCCGATAAGGGTCTAGTATCCAGAATATACAAGGAACTCATGCAATTCAACAACATAAAAACAAACAACCCAATTGAAAAATGGGCAGAGGACTTGAAGAGACATTTCTCCAAAGAGGACATACAAATGGCAAATAGACATATGAAAAATGCTCAACATCACTAATCATCAGAGAAATGCAAATCAAAACCACAATGAGATATCACCTCACCCCAGTCAGAATGGCTATCATCAACAAGACAAATAGTAACAAGTGTTGGAGAGGCTGTGGAGAAAAGGAACCCTCATACACTGTTGGTGGGAATGCAGACTGGTGCAGCCGTTATGGAAGGCAGTGTGGAGGTTCCTCAAAAATTACGAATAGAATTGCCATATGACCCAGCAATCCTCTCCTGGGTATCTACCCAAAAATCTGAAAACATTTAGAGATAAAGACACGTGTGCTCCAATGTTCATTGCAGCTTTGTTTACTGTGGCCAAGACATGGAAACAACCAAAATGTCCTTCGATAGATGAATGGATAAAGAAGTTGTGGTATATATACACAATGGAATACTATTCGACAGTAAGAAAAGATGATATAGGAACATTTGTGACAACATGGATGGATCTTGAGAGAGTAATGCTGAGCAAAACAAGTCAGACAGAAAAAGCAGAGAACCATGTGATTTCACTGATATGTGGTATATAAACCAAAAACAACAAAAGAACAAGACAAACAAATGAGAAACAGAAACTCATAGACACAGACAATAGTTTAGTGGTTCCCAGAGGGTAAGGGGGGCGGGGGGTGGGGGGTGGGAGATGAGGGTAAGTGGGATCGAATATATGGTGATGGAAGGAGAACTGACTCTGGGTGATGAACACACAATGGGATTTATAGATGATGTAATACAGAATTGTACACCTGAAATCTATGTAATTTTACTAACAATTGTCACCCCAACAAATTTAATAAAATAAAATTTAAAAAAAGAAAAAGAAAAGAAAGGACATAGAAGCCATGAAAAAGAACCAGTCAGAAGTGAATAATATGAGGAATGACAATTAAGTTCGCAAACTTGTTGCAACGATGTTGCTAACCTTTTTTTGACATCAGAGAGATTATTCATTATGAACTTGTACCAACTGGACAAACAGTTAACCAAGTGTATTATTTGAAAGTCTTGAAAATGCTGCATGAAAAAGTTAGACGACTTGAACTTTTCGCCAGCAATTCATGGCTCTTGCATCATGACAATGCACCAGCTCACACATCACTGTCTGTGAGGGAGTTTTCAGCCAGTAAACAAATAACTATATTGAAACCCTCCCTAGTCACCTGATATGGCCCCCAATGACTTCTTTCTTTACTCAAAGATAAAGGAAATATTGAAAGGAAGACATTTTGACGACTTTCAGGACATCAAGGGTAATACAACAATAGCTCTGACGGCCATTACAGAAAAAGAGTTCCAAAATTGCTTTGAAGGGCGGACTAGGAACTGGTGTCGGTGCATAGCTTCCCAAGGGGAGTACTTCAAAGGTGACTGTAGTGATATTCAGCAATGAGGTAGATAGCATTTTTTTCTAGGATGAGTTTGCAAACTTAATTATCTGACCTCGTACAATAACTTAAGTGAAAAATGCACTGGAAGGAATCACCGGCAAACTAGATGAAGCAGAAAATCAAATCAACGATTTGGAAGATAAGGTAGCCGAAAACACCCACTTGAGACAGCAAGAAGAAAAAAGAATCCAAAAAATGAGGATAGCTTAAGAGACCTCTGGGACAACATGAAGTCTAACAATATTTTCATTATAGCAGTACCAGTAGGAGAAGAGAGAAAGCAGCAATAGAAAGGTAATTAGTAACCTACAAGGGAGCTCCCATAAAATTGTCAGCTGATTTCTCAACAGAAACTTGGCAGGCCAGAGGGATTGGCAGGAAATAGTCAATGTGATGAAAAGCAAGGACATAAAACCAAGATTACTCTACCCAGCAAACCTCTCATTTAGACTCGAAGGACAGATAAAGAGCTTCCCGAACAAGAAAAAGCTAAAAGAGTTCATCATCAAAAAAACAAGTATTACAGGGAATGTTAGAGGGACTAATTTAAGATGGGGAAAAAAATCAAAATTATGAATAATAAAATGGCAATAGCTGCATATCTATCAACAATTACTTTCAATGTAAATGGGTTAAAGGCTCCACTCAAAAGACATAGGAGGGCTGAATGAGAAAACAAGACCCTTACATATGCTGCCTACAGGAGATTCACTTCAGAGTGAAAGACACACACAGAAAAAAGTAAAGGGATAGAAAAAGATGTTTTATGAAAAACAAAAATAAAAACGCTGAGGTAGCAATACTTGTAACATACAGAATAGTCTTTGAAACAAAGGCTATAAGAAGAGACAAAGAAGGACCCAGTAATTCCACTTCTGGTTATTGGAAGAAACCCAAACACTACTTCGAGATCATGTGTGCATCCATATGTTCATTGCTGCATTTTTTACAATGGCCAAGATGTGGAGGCAGCCTGGGTGTCCATTGATGGAAGAATGGATAAAGAGGAGGTGGTACATATATACAATGGAATATTGCTTGACCAGGGAAAGGAATGGGTTATTGCCATCTTCAGTGGCATGGATGGACCTGGAGGGTACTTTGCTGAGTGGAGTATGTCAGACAGAGAAAGACAGATGCAATATGATTTCACTTATATGGGGAATCTAAAGAACAAAACAAACAAACAAAGAAACTAACTCATAGATACAAAGAACATGTTGATGGTTGCCAGATGGGAGGGGATTTGGGGATGAATGAAAAAGGGAAAGTGATTAATAAGTACAAATTGGTTGTTACACAGTAGTCATGGGGATGTAGGCTATTTCATAAGGAACATAGTCAAAAATATTGTAATAACTATGTGTGGTGTCAGATGGGTACTAGATTTGTTGGGGTGATAGATGGGAGGGGTTGGGGAACCGGGTGTAAAAGGTGAAGGAAGTAAAAAGTACAAACTGAAAGTTACAAAATAGTCATGGGGATGTAAAGTAAAGCACAGGGAATATAGTCAATAATATGGCAATAACTATGTATAGTGCCAGGTGAGTACTAGACTAGTCAGGGGATCATTTCTTAAATTATACAAATATCTAACCAATATGCTGTGCACCTGAAATTAATATAAAATAATATTGAATGTCAACTGTAATTGAAAAATTAAAAAGGAGGAAAGATGAAGGGGAATAAGATGTTCAAATATCCAGGTATAAAACACGTCATGGGGATGTAATGTACAGCCAATAATATTGTGATAATGTGGTGGTGCCAGATGGTTACTGGACTTATCATGGTGATCACTTTTTTAGGCATATAAATGTTGAATAACTATGGTGTACACCTGAAACTAATATGTTGTATGTCAGCTATATTTTAATAAAAACCTTAAAAAATATTTTATTTTAGTCTTATATTTCTTTGAATCCCCCTTTCCAAGAAATGTAAATTGAGTGTTTTCTTTTGCTTTCTTTAAAGTGTTTATTGATGACAAAACACTTTATGTAAATTTTCATTTAAGTATTGTTTTCGTAAATATTACAGAATTTTATATGTAGTATTATTGAATAAACATTATGTTGCTATATTCTTTTTTATTTATTAAATTAATTGGGGTGACATTGGTTATTAAAATTATATAACTTTCAAGTGTACATTTCCATAATACATTATTTATATATCATATTGTGTGTTCACCACCCAGAGTCAGTTCTCCTTCCATCACCATATATTTAACCCCTTTTTCCT
>NW_027423849.1:0-35452 GCF_036562045.2 Rhinolophus sinicus | reverse complement strand
TTGAGTGGTTACCCTTAAGTTTATGTAAAAGAAAGTTTGATATTTAGAGTATTCCATTTTCTTCAGCACGCTTACTTTCTCCATTCCCATATTCCGTTCAGGCCTTTACTCTCCCCTTTTTGAGTTTTGGTTGCCACAAATTGTCCCTGTTGATGGTGGTCGAATAGCCTCCTTTAGTATTTCTTGTAGTGCAGGTCGTGTATTAGAAAATTCCCTCAGCTTCTGTATGTCTGGAAAGGTCTTTATTCCTCCTTCATATCTAAAGGATATCTTTGCTGGATATATTATTCTTGGCTCATGATTTCTCTCTTTCAATAGTTTGAATATTTGGTTCCACTCCTCCTGGCTTGTAGAGTTTCTGCTGAAAAATCTGATGATAATCTAATGGGCTTTCCTTTGTAAGTTACCGCCTTCTTTTCCCTGGCTGCCTTGAGGATTCTTTCTTTGTCGTTGATTTTAGACAGCTTCAATACAATGTGCCTTGGAGAAGGCCTGTTGGGATTGAGGTAACTAGGTGTTCTATTTGCTTCTTGGATTCGAGGGTCCAGTTCTGTCCACAAATTTGGGAAGTTCTCATCGACAATTTGTTTGAATATATTCTCTGTTCCTTCTCTCTTTCTTCTCCTTCTGGTATGCCCATTATTCTTATATTGCTCTTTCTGATGGAGTCAGAAAGTTCTTGTAGAGTTCTTTCATTTCTTTTAAGTCTCAAGTCTCTTTCTTCTTCTATCTGTGTCATTTCCAGGTTTCTATCTTCGATGTCACTGATTCTTTCCTCCATCTGGTCAACTCTACTACCTAAGCTGGTTATTTCATTCTTAATTTCTTCTATTGAGTTCTTAATCTCCAGAAATTCTATTTGGTTCTTTTTAAGATTTCAATCTCTTTGTAAAATGCTCATGCTGTTCTTTGATTGAGTTTCTGAGTTCCTTTAACTGCCTATCTGTGTTTTCTTGTATCTCGTTGAGTTTTTTCAGAACTGCAATCTTGAATTCTCTGTCATTTAAGTCACATATTTCTGTATCTTTAAGTGCCTTCTCTGGAGATTTTTCACTTTCTTTCTGAGCTATCTTGTTGCCTTGGTTATTCATGGCGATTACTGGTTTACTATTTCTCTTCCTAGACATCTACAGGAGTGACTTCTGCAACAGGTTGATAGAAAGCGGTCTTTCTTTTGTTTGCCAGTACTTGTTGGTAGAATGTTTTATTATTTCTCCAACTGCAACTTATTTTTCTTCTCCCACACGGTAGTGCTATGTTTTCTCTGCACTATTCCAACTTCTCACACAATGGGGGATTCCCTGGGAGACGGGCTTCTCCTCTGTTAATAGTTCGTCTAGGTCACAGGGCGCAGTGTCCCGGTGGGTATGCGGAGAGCTTTTGATGTTCGAAAGCTCTTCCAGCTGCTGATTCAGAGCCCGTATATTTCAGCAGTTCTGTTTACTCCTGCAGGGATCCACCCAGATAGGTGGGGTCAGGGGCGGGGTGAGTTGTGAGAGGTGGCCCAGAGCAATGGCGGCGACCACCACCACAGCCGGTCCTGCTTCCACAGCTCTCTCCCCTTTGCTGGAACTAGTTGGGCTGTGAATTTGTGTTTGCGGTCCACAGTTCTCAAAACAGCAAATTTTCTGTTGTTTTGATCTGACACTGCTACTGTTTCACTTCTAGCACCGGGCAGGTGGGGGCGGGGCGAGCTCTGGGAGGGGAGGGAGGGGGCGGCTAGTCTCAGTGCCTAAGGCTCCGTTCTCTGCTCTGCAGTGCGGGCTTAAACCACCGTTTTCAGCCTTTTTCCCTCAGTCTTTTCTCCGAGGTCTCTGCCGTGAGCGTTGGGTTCAGCCGTGTTATATGCTGTCCCCTCAGCCCTGTGGAGCCCTGGCGGAGCCCTAGCAGTCTGATCTCCCGCAGCTGCGGTAGTTCCGGGAAGCAGCGAGCTCGGCGCACTGAGCTAGGTCTGCGTCCTGCGCCTGTGCGGCTCCGTCTCCGTGTACTTCTCCCTTTCCTCCTCCTCCCTCCACTCGCGCAAATCTCCCACCTGTAGGTGATTTCAGTCGGTAGTGGGCCTCTTCGTCTTGCCTGTCTGCTGTGCAGGGAGTCCTTTGTGGAGTTTTTGTTGCTCGATTCTTTGTAAATTCTGGGGGAGCTTTACAGAGGCTCACCTCACGCCGCCATTTTTCCGGAAGTCCTCCCATCTTTTTTTTTTTAATCATGTCATTTATGTAAGATCCTCCTGCCCATTTCCCCAAATCTCTTCTCTTCAGCAAAACACTCCCTTTGTACCAACCGCTCCACACAGGCTCCCAGAATGTGTAGGGAGACGTCCCACTGCCATCCTGCTCCACCTTCTAAATGTCAAACATGACCTACAACCTGCACCACTCAGCCCTGGCCAGCCTGGCCCTCATTCCCCAGTGGCAGGCATTTTCCTATACTCCATACCACCTGCAGGGCCCTGAGCAGGACAGGTATGGAGGAGCCACAGGAAGGGAATGTGTAAGACATCTGTCCCCTAGTTGCTCCATCAGCCTTATCATTCGCCCATATAACTTCCAAATTGCCCACCCATGTTAACTTTTTCTACTGCTTCAAATTTAATTTCCCAATTGAACTTGACCTTTCTCCCCACTTTCCCTGCCCCCACCAAGAGCACACATAAGAATTATCACCACCACAAACTCTATTATTCCTTCTTTAGTATATTTCTGGTTTTCCCTTTCCTCTTGCTTGGTTTTACTTCCTCCCTCTGGAAGTAAAGTCTCTGGAAAGCTCATGATGTCTTTACCACTTGTGGGGCAATGCGGGATTCAGCCTCTATTGTCCCTCTCCCCAGTGTTGTCATTTCTTTTTCACCTCTCATATTCACTCACATTCCTTATGACAGGCTCCCCAGATCTAACAGAGCTCACAGCATCGCTCACACCCACCAGCTCCCCTCTCTCTTTCCCCTGTGTCCTCCTGTATGAGTACACTGGTCCTGGTAGGAGGAGGCAGCACACTCCCCTATCTCAGAAGCTTAGCTGGCACTCGCCATTGCCACATGACCTTATTGATGGGGGCAGAGGGAGGGGAGACACGACATGGTTTGTCACATGGGAAGCTTGTTGATAAAAGCATAACAAATATCCATTCCATCTCCCTCCTACAGGGAGGCTGTAATCCTCTGAGCCCTGACCAGCCGCTTCCTTCCTCTTTGATGGCCCACAGGTCAAATCGATGCTGTGTGTACACTCACTGCACAGATGGGCCATACCCTGCAATACTGTAGGATGGAATCCATGTCTGGGAAGACCGGTAGCCTTCCCAGCCTTTTATGTACCACCCCTGTAAGAATACCACGGACACCTCAATAGCATCATGCTCACATGTTCCTAGAAGCCACTAAACACTGCAGGAAAAGTTTTGCTCCATCGTTTCTCAAAAGTGTTACCTAAGTCAGCCAGGAAGCTTTCAGACTCAGATCCCTTCCATTCTCTGAAGGCTGCTGGTTCATGCTGCCTGCTGCCTACGCCCTGAGGCCTGCGGCTGAATTCCTTGAAGTTTTGTCCTGTGACTGGGATCCTGGGATTACCTTTAATCAATGTCCCTCTCAGTTCTTAAGTTTCACAAAAAATACTTTTGTTAGTTGCAGCATCTCATTGAACATCTAACTCTGCCCAATTTTATTTTTAGAGCCCTTCATGACCTTGATCCTTTGTACACAGGATGTCCAGGTGTCAGCAGGTAATGTCTTTTTTTCTTGTATTTAAATGCATGCTGAGCTGGGCAGAGGACAAGGGCCCTCACCTGGGAGCTATCATGGCTGAAGATGACGGAGCTGAGGTCCCCGCAGTTATAGTGTTTGATGAGATCCTCCATCATGTAAGAGATCTGAAGACTGCCTGCTCACAGGCTCTGCTGCTGCAGGAGGGTCTGGTTCAAAGCAAAGATGACCTGAAAGAAGTGGAGGAAACATAGGTCCCTTTAAGTTCACAGACACGGCAATCAGTAGTTGCTGTCTTATTTCTTTTGTCCATGTTTGACAATAGTTTCACCTCTGTGTCACTGCTGTTTAAAAAGGGAACAAAATTCCTGGTGGTGTCCAAAGAAAAGAGGACAGTGCTGACCAAGTCGGCCCCCATTGGATCACACCTGGGGACATGTCTCAAGAAGGACAGAGACAACCTGGAACTCTCCCGTAAGAGACCGAGAGGTGAGGAGACCCAAAGAGCTAGCTTGTGAGGAACGGCTGAGGGAGCTGGCGAGGGGGCTGGGGCACATAGATAGATACACAGACCAATGGGTTTCAGTTACGTAAAGGACTGGACAAGAATACATACACAATATACACAAGTCGTTTCTAACCATCAGTGCAGCATTTGCTGGCTAATGGATTCATTGGGTCCATGGCATATTAATGGAAATTACTGTGGAAAAAAAAAGGGTGGGGGTATGAGGAATAAACAAAATCAAACAGAAATAAAACAGATTTTATCTGTACAGAACTGCTTAGAGTCTTTGATACACTAATGTGTAATGCATTTCTCCCCAAGGAGGAAAGAGTGTGTTTGGCTTCCCAAACTTATTTGAGAAAAACATCAAAAGAGAAGGGTTCGCTGGAACATCTTTGGGGAAAATCCAGATTCAAGGAATTTTACAAAGCAGTGAATTCTCTGTAGCCCAGGAGAGCTTGGTCGAAGGGGGGACGGGGGAGATTCTGGCACCAGGTGGAAATTGAGGCTGGCCACCCTGTACGGGGCTCCCACAATACTGCAGATGCTGTGGCATTTTCCCTCTCGTCCTCCCTCGGTATGATGCAGACACACCACCTTTCACAGCTGCCCTTCCACATGCTCCCAGGGTAACCAGGATATAGGATACTGCCTTTGCTGGAATAGTCCCTCCCCCTTTGCTGAAATGCAGACAGATGGTCAGTCCGAACACTCTGACCATGAAGTATTCAGCAAGAAGTTTGCAATTCTCCGGAGAACGCATTACAGGTCTCAATTCAGCAAATGACCCAAATGATCTTGTACAGGAGGTATGCTGCTACCAAGTAGCAGCCCCAACCCTCTTTCTCCTTTCACACTTTCTCCTCCTCATTCTGAGTTGCAAAGAGGCCAGGAGCCTTGTTGATATGCTTCCCACAGGCCACTGCGGCATGGACCTGCCTGCCCCACGCCCTCCTTCCACACCCCTGCCTCCCTAGGTTACTATCCCTGTCATGAGGCCTTAACCAAAGGGGAAGGGGGCAGGTTCCTCTTTGTAAAATACCCTCCTCTCTTCTCTTGACATGTCCCCTTTCTCTCTATCAGAGGCACTCGGTCAGAGCCTCTCCTGGAGGTCATCTCCCTAAATATCTGCAGACCAGCCCCTCCCATCCAGGGACAGGGCCTTCTGGGCCATGTTCACACACACCCCATTCCTCTGCTAGTGACATGAGCTGACAGAGCGTAAGATACCCCCAGTGCATGTCCACAAATGATGGTCTAAGTGAGGAAACTCAGCCTTCCACAGAGATGAGGCCCTGAATTCCGAAGCCATACCTTGAGGACCTCTCTACCCCACTGGGAATTGCTAAATGACTTCAGATTCACTGGCAGAACAAACCTTTGGAAAGGAGGGAGAGGGGCCTTAAGAAGTGTCTCCCAGGTATGCCATGCCCCAGGCCAAGGTCTCACACATTCTGTCTCAATCAAACTCATCCAAGCCAAGTTCTCAAGGTCTGATTGGCTCACAAATACCTGCTAATGGACTTTGCTATCCTAAAGATAATCGGAAGTAGCCCAGGTTACCTGTTGCTAAAACACCTTCCTCCAAGAGTTTCCACTCATTCTGGAATGTTTTTCTTAAGGTGTCCTTGGTATTAGAGAAGATTGAGCTGCTCATTTTCACGGACACGCCAGTCTGCAAACCAGGAACACTGTCTGGCCACATCACAGATTAAATAAGAACTTTGTTTACGCAGTCCCTTCTCCACACATTCAAATGTCACTCACCTTGAAGGCATTTCACCTGTTCATGAGAAGCTTACAAAGTCTTGCTAGGATGTTTGTCTTTGCTTTGCCTGTGTACTCTTGACGATTAAGCTTTTTAAAAGTTTGCGTACCACAACTAAGCCAATAACATTAGTGAGTTTTGAGTCCTTACTATGTCCCAGGCCTCCTGTTAAATGCTTTGCTTATGTTCTCATTTAATCTTCCCAACATCCTAAGGTAGTAACTATTGTTACATCTATTTTAAGATGAAGACAATGAGGCAAATAATAGTTAAATAACTTCTTTAAAGTCACATAGCTTAGTAAACCAAGGTAGGGATTTGAACCCAAACAGTCTAATACCAGAGCCTAAGATCTTCACCACTATTCTGTGCCTAAGGTATGCTGCTACTAAGTAGCAGTAATCAGCTTTTGTCATGTAGTCTAATTTAAATTACTAGGTTTAAGTAAAAGAATTAGGAATCTGAAATTGGGAAGAAAAAAGGGAGGGAGGATAGAAAAGAGGAGGAGGAGGAGAAGAAAGGAGAGAGAGAGAGAAGAGAGAAGAGAGAAGAGAGAAGAGAGAAGAGAGAAGAGAGAAGAGAGAGAAGAGGGAGAAAAGAGGGAAATAGAAAAACAGGAAGGGAGTCAGAAGGAAAGGTGTGCTAAAGCTTTTTTTTTCAAAACCCAGATTAGGAGTAACACACACATTATAGGAAATCTAGAAAACAGAAAAGTATAAAAAAGAAATTATAAATTGCCCATAATTTCAAGTCAGGTTTTAACTGCATTTAACAACTTGTGAGTATATTGAGTATATTTCCTTTCCTTTTATTCTATATGTTTTATACAGTTGATTGTATTTTATATAAAATTTATCATCCTGCACTTTTTGTTTGACAGTGTAGGCATTTCCTCACATGACTAAAGTCTTGCTTGGCTTCAAATATTATGTGATATGCCATAATTTAGCTAAACTTTCTGTTGCGAAATATTAAGGTCTTCATTTTTCACAAAAACTATCACCCTATCAGGAGCATCTGCAAGCAGAAAGCTTTTTCTGTTTTCAAAAATTTCCTTAGTATAGATTCCCAAGACCAGGACTACTGACTCGACAGGCATGATTCATTCGAATGTTTTTAGAAACTTTTTTCACTTTTGCTTTTCTTTTTTCATTTTTTTTTCTAAATTTATCTTTTAAACATTTTTTTTATTTTTAAATTACAGTTGACATACAATATTATGTGGATTTCAGGTGTACAAAATAGTGATTAGACATTTACATAACTTATGAAGTGATCAACTGATAAGTCTAGTACCCATGTGACACTACACATACTTATTACAATATTATCAACTATATTCCATATGCTGTACTTTACATCCCCATGACTGTTTTTATAACTGGCAATTCGCACATCTTAATCCCTTCCCCCTCTTTCTCCTATATTCCCAACCCCTTTCCCTTCTGGCAACCATCAAAATGTTCTCTGTATCTATGAGTTTGTTTCTGTTTCACTTATTTTGTCTTTTGGATTCCACAGATAAGTGAAATCATATGGTATGTCTTTCTCTGTCTGACTTATTTCACTTATTTATTTCTCCATTAAAACACAAATTCAATAAGAATTAAGTAGTAACACAGACAAGCTCCCAAAGCCAATTTTATAAAGAAGCCCCACCTCGGATACAATCTGTGCTTCCTCAAGGAGGCGGCCCCAGCAGAAGCCTGGAAAACCCTGCTGCTGTCACTGCACACTCACTATTCCCTCTGCCTGGAAGGCTCTTCCTACCCTTCTCCACATGGCAAATATACACTTGCCCTTTGAAATCACAGCAGGAGAGTCTCCTCCTAGGTGAAGGCCCTGTCACTAACTCCTAGGCATAGTGAGTGCCATCCCCTGTGGCCCAGGACATCTGGTGACTACTCTAACACAACCTGTTTTGTCACCTCAAGAGCAGTAGTCATGTCCTACTCACCTCTGTATCTTCACCATCTGGCACACAGGACCTGGTATACTGTAAGCAGTCAGTACCTTTTGACTGAATTCATACATTTTAGAAATGACTCTGTGGAGGTCTAAAGCCTGAGGCAAGATAGATATTCATAAAAGACGCCTGGCAGAACTTTTCCCTGCCAAGCCAAATAAGGAAGCATTTCCAGTAAAGGCAGATGCAACAAACTTCTCAGGAAAGTAAAAATGGGGGGTGGGGTGCCCAGGCCTGGGAAATTAACAGAACTGCCTAATAGGGGGGCTGATTCTTACCCCCCAGAGACTCAGATCTTATTTGAGCTCATCCCTCAGCCACTTTGGGACGTCTACATTAGAGCTTATTGCTTAAGTGCTCATCATGACCAGGCCTCCATTCTCTTAAGCTTCCATATTCTTCCCTTGTATTAGTTAGGATACAATAAGCTATGTCACAAAAACAAATTAAACCTGAAACCTCAAAGGTTCAGCAACGTGTACAGCTTGCTCACACAAAGTCTGAGTGCGTAAGTGGCTCTTTTATCCATCTAGTCCCTTAGGAATCCAGTTCTGTTTACCTTGTGACACTGCTATCCCAATATCAAGGGAAGGGAGTGAACATGGAGGTGACATACCAGCTCTTAAATGCCTCAGTCTGGAATACCCACATTTCATTGGCTAGAAATAGTCACATGACTTTGCCTAATCCTCAAGGGGGCTGGCTGGGAAATGTAGTCTTTCCATTTGCCTAGGAAGGAATAGAGAACCTAAAAGAGGTGAACACTAATAGTTTTGACCACAACCCTCTAACTTTGAGGAAACTCCCACCCTTTAAAATAAACTCAAGATAAATGAAAGAGCCCTCAATCTTCCTCATCACCATAGCCACAAAATGTTAACTGGTATAAATGGGTCATTCCTCATATTTGTCCTATGAAATTATAAACCTAAGAGCTTTGGTTAGTATCTCACAAACCATCTAAAATGTGCTGCCTGATTGTGGGCAGTCCCAGGCCTCTGTCTGCCTCTGGAGCTTTGCACTTGCCATTCTCTCCACTTGGCACACTTGGCCCATGCAGTGTCTGGCCACAGACCTTTGCTTTTCATTAGCACTCAGAGCAGCTTTCTTTGACCTCTATCGAAGGTCACTGCCCCACCCTGGTTATTTTCTATCTCATTACCCTGTTTTACTTTCTCCATAGCACTTATCACTGGTCGAAATTATCTTCTTCAAGACAGCATCCAAGCCTGAACTTGTCATGCCATTGGGAAACCATCTGCCAATCTTTCTTCCCTTGTGCACCTGTACTCTTCTATTCCTGGAGACATTAAAATGATTAGGGGAGTTGAGTACATTACAGTGATTCAAGATATCAGATGCTTCCCTATTCAGAATTACACATGGTCCCTGGGGGAAGACGGATATCAGGGCGGTGACCTGGCCAATGGTGCTCATCAATGACGGACTGTCAGCCTGTGGTCTTCAAGCACCAGAAGGCCTAGGAACAGCAGAGCTTGGGAGTGGGGGACATGGCAGGAGGGAAGGCAGGAAGGGGAGCAAAATACCAATTGTGATCTGGGTTACCCTAGAATTCTGGAAACTGAGTGGTTGACCAACCCAGCATCATAAGAATGAGCAAGATGATGAAAGGTATCATGAGAGTTCGTTCTGTGTCAACTAATAAAGGACAGAATCAAAGCAAGTACAGTGCTAAATGTTCCTGAAGTTCATTCATTTATTCCTTCTTCCTTCCCTTCATTAATTCAGCCAATTAAGTAGTTAATGTATGCCTGCTAATCCGAGCACTGAAGATGCAGAAGTGAACAAGAAAGACAAGACTCTTGCCCTGGTGGGTTTTCATTCTACCTGGAAGGGGAGGGAAGGTCAAGAAGAATCTGGGAAAGAGGAGTGGGGAAAGGTCTGGTGTATCACAGGAAGATATCCCCCTCTGAGAGGAGGATGAGGTAGAGGTCCGAAGTTAAACCTTCACTCTGTGATTTCAGGCTTGCAGGACTGCCCACACACAAGCAAGTCAAAACCCTTCCCAGGATCATCCCTGTGCTGCTTTGTTGTAGGGGGAAGGAGGTCAGCTTGTGTCACCAGCACCTCAAAAGAGGCCATACAAAAACCACAAGTCTTTTAAGGAAGTTTGAACAACAAACTGTAAGTCTGAGTTGGTGCTACATCTTTCTTTTGTTGCTAAAAAAAAACACAGAAATTCACTTTTTAAAATCTCTGACACAACTTTCTATAATCACCCTGTCTTTCCTTCCAGAGCTGCTACAACTGCACTCACTGGTGGCTTTAATGTGGTGCTTATTTATATCCTAACTAATTCTGAAAAGCCTTAAGCATCTTGCAGATCAAAAGCCAGAACAAGACATTGACCTCTGTGCCTCAAGTGCCCACCTAAGAAATGAAGGGGAAAGAACTGGATTTTCTTGGCTAGGAAGAGCCAGGATCCCAGCCCACTATGCTCACTGGCAGGCCCCAAGCTCCAAACACAGTGCTCACTGTCTAGCCAATGAAATACATTCGCTGGAAGCCAGAGGACGCTCAGAGAAGTGCCCCAAGGGACAGGTTGGCACGGAGTCCTCCAAGGAAGCAGCCGCCCCAAACTCATCCCTCAGCGGCTTAGTAGGGATCTGGGGAGGCCTCTGGTACACTGCGTATATTTAAGGAGGGAAAGTTTTCACTGAAACCAATAAGACTATTGGAGAAAGACCACAGATGGGTCCCTGAGGAAGAAGTCTCTGAGGAACAAAGGGCACCCCACGGGGTTTCCTTGGAGCCATAACACTTGCGTTGACTCTGAGCGCTGGTTAGCATGCCACCTATCATACACCAAGGAGGTGGGTCACTGTCACCCAGCTCTCTCTCCTCCAGACGGCAGTCTTTCATCATCTATGCTGCCCAGATTTCAGCTACATGTCCATGCCTGGGGCCACCCACAGCTCCATCCAACCAGGAGTAGGGCCCTGGAGGTGCTTTTCTTGGGGCAAATCTTTGGGGCGAACCAGGGGTGGCCAACCTGTCTGTCCTGACAGCTAGAGAAGGTAGCTGTCCCCTGATGCTCTCTGCAGCCCTGGAGCAGGGGGCAGGAAGCACATGAAGGCTCCACAGAACAACACCCAGCCCCAAACCTGCCCCGACTAAAACCCTGAGGTCCAGAGCCAGCTTCCTCAGAACCTACTGTGGCATTTCCTAAGGGCCCAGACTCTGACAGGAATCATGATTGTGAGTCATTCTTGTGTAATTTACCCTCCTTGCTGTGCATGGTAAAGTCATTACCAGTCTGACAAATCTGGGGTTTCAGGATGTGACTCACAGATCAGCAAATTCCTCAGAAACAACTCTATTCAATTAAGTTGACCTCAGATTCTTCATTCAGATGGTACATCCTGATGGCACATTGTCACTGACCTAGACTCCTAGCATTACTGCAGGGTCAGTAACAGGTGACCACACCTGGGCGCAAGTACTATTCTTGGACAGCCAAAAAGCTCAGGTGTAGCAGACAGCCTGTCTAACGGGGAGCTGGAGACAGGCGGCCAGGGAGGGGGGACTGGGGCATGGGGAACTGGCTGAGTGCCCCCGGCCATGCTCACTGTCCCCTCACCTCCTCCCTGACCAACTCCCAGCGACGACTGCCTCCTTGTCTCCATTTAATTCCTTTCTTTGGGTTCCTGCTAACATTTTCTCACAGACTGTATAATAAAGTACCACAACCTGGATGGCTTAAACAACAGAAATGTATTGTCTTGCGGTTCTGGTGGTTTCAAGTTTGAAATCAGTGTCGGCAGGGTCATGCTCCCTCTGAAGGCATTAGGGAAGGATCTGTCCCAGGCCTCTCTCCTAGCTTCTGGTAGTTTCTTGGCTTATGGTTGCATAACTCCAACCTTCATATGGCATTCTTCCTGTGTGTGCCCAAATTTGCCCTTTATCTTAGGACACAGTCATATTGGATTAGGTCCACTTTAATGACCTCCCATTATCTTGAGCATCTGCAAAGACCCTATTTCCTGATAAGGTCATATTCACTGTTCCTGGGGACTAGGACTTCAGCGTAAAAATTTGATGATACAAGTTAAGCCATAAAACATGTCAATCTCAGCTCTACTCTTTTTTAATAGTTAATATTCATCTGATAAAAATTTTAAACAGTACAAATAAATATATTTCCTTCCAATTCCTGTTTCCCAATCATCACCCCTAAGAACAATCTTTATCTCTTTCAATGGACAGTCCCTACATGTAAAAGCAGATAGACAGACAGGTAGAGTATGAACAGATGGATGGATGGATGGATGGATGGATGGATGGATGGATGGATGGATGGATCCTCTACTTTGCCGTTTTTGCTCCTTTGGCCTTTAAGTAGTTAAATAAAAGCCTTTCCATGAACAAATACTGAAGCTACACATTCCGATGTAAGGTAAAAGAATCAGGGAACAAAAGCCAAGATTTGGCGAACAGGGATATGCTCCACTGTTTTTAAAGTAAATGCAGCCTAAGACCTTCTCCATAAGATAACATCGGTAATGAAGGCAAATCATGAAAAGGGAAAAGGGAAATTTCTGCCTACAAGAAGGGGCAAAATTAAGATTTCCTACAACCTTCCCAGGAGGCAGCCCCTTGGAAGCACCCCAGAGGTAGCCCCACTCCCCCAATCCAAGACTGCCTTGAGACCTCTGCTCTGGGCTCAGGCTGATTCAGGAGAAATCCAGGCAGAATTCTACAGTTGAAGGTTTCAGACAATTCTATAAGGATTCAGGTTCATTTCTCCAAGATCTCAGATCAGCCTCTTCTTCCAGACACCCAGATGGCTTGGTTTTCCCAGAAACCCTCTAAACCACAGATGGCAACTCATTATCCACTACCTCGCTGTTGACAGAAGTCTTGGCATACTCTACCCACTGCTCTCTAGCAGGCTTATTTCCTTTCATCTTGGGTATCAGCCCACAGAGTACATCCAGAGCTGCTCCATGCTTTCCAAACCAAGATGAGCATAAGCACCAGCCCCCTTTGATGAGCATCTTCTGTAATTACATCTGTGCTGGTATGAATCACCTACTACATTCACCCCAGGCAGCGCTGGCAACCACTGATTGAGTTAAGTCAGGGTTAGAGCTCCAAGAACCTGAAGAAATGAATACCTAATACAGCCAACTCTTTCAAATATGAAATGTCTCCAGAGAGCCACTGGTATGTGCTGTCCTGCAGTCAATTCCTGGCTCAATTTTCCAACCCTGAATGACAATTCTTGGCACCATACTTTTCAGGGTCTGACTTACATCCCCACCAGAAAGAAGGTGGGCTATCAGGGTGTTGGCAGATGGGGCCAGTATGCTTCTGAAACTGTATTACTTCTACAGTTTTTCCACACAAACATAAACCTTCCTGTGGACTAACCTAAAAACCACCATCTAAATCATCATTTCACAAAATATCTACATTCTAAGTTCCCATGTCCAGCTTTTGTAATGCACTGGGAAGCTCCAAGAATTATGCCTCCCATGGGGTTACTCTTTTTTTTTTTTTTTTTTTTAAGATTTTATTGGGGAAGGGGAACAGGACTGTATTGGGGAACAGTGTGTACTTCCAGGACTTTTTTCCCAAGTCAAGTTGTTGTCCGTTCAATCTTAGTTGTGGAGGGCGCTGTTCAGCTTCAAGTTGTTGTCCTTTCAGTCTGAGTTGTGGAGGGCGCAGCTCAGCTCCAGGTCCAGTTGCCATTGTTAGTTGCAGGGGGTGCTGCCCACCATCCATTGTGGGAATCGAAACTGGCAACCTTGTGGTTGAGACCCCGCTCCAACCAACTGAGCCATCCGGGAGGCAGCTCAGCTCAAGGTGCTGTGTTCAATCTTAGTTGCAGGGGGCGCAGCCCACCATCCCTTGCGGGACTCGAGGAATTGAACTGGCAACCTCATGGTTGAGAGCCCACTGGCCCATGTGGGAATCGAACCGGCAGCCTTCAGAGTTAGGAGCACGGAGCTCCAACCACCTGAACCACCGGACCAGCGCCCATGTGGTTACTAGCTTGCCAAGCCTGAAGCAACAAGTTCTCTTAGACAAAAAAATGCCAGGTAGCAGGTGCCTTCACATAGGTCCTTGTCACTCACTGTCAATCTTTTAACAGTACCTGAGAGCAAAACAAGATGTATTAGGGAAGAGAGGACAAAAGGTGGATGTGATGGAATATCAGAACTCTGAGCAACCTGGAGGAGGAGAGCAAAGTTGTTAGCATGATGTATTTATAATTATAACAATAATAGCAGCTGCCACTCTTCCCCCCAACTCACCCCCCTCCCAGAGAGTCACCTCTGGGAGGTGGAGCTATATGTGTGGAGGAAGATGGGTTCCCTGTCCTGAGGGGTGGCTGTTGGGAGGGTACAGGACAAAATGGTGTGTGATGACAACAGGTCACAGAGCGCAGTGAAGGAAAAACACAAATATTCAGTGGGAGTTTAGGCCGAGGGGGAGGCCATAGTGACAGATGAGCCATCAAGGTCGCAGCCTCACTCTAGAGTGACAGTTTGGCCCACACCCCACTCCCTCATCAAAAAACAGGTGGTGCCAAGAGCAGTGAATCTATAATACATGACAGCATTACCTGGCCCACAGCAGCCATGCAATGGACATGCTCAACCTCATGGAGGACCCACAGCAACAAGCGTACAAGGGAGGAGAGTATAATTCCAAGGACAC
This sequence comes from Rhinolophus sinicus, assembly GCF_036562045.2. NCBI lineage: Eukaryota > Metazoa > Chordata > Mammalia > Chiroptera > Rhinolophidae > Rhinolophus > Rhinolophus sinicus. Next base: position 20,826 of record NW_027423849.1, on the reverse strand, counting down.
ACCAATGTTTCGGAGCAACATTATCCTGATAAGCAAAAGAGAAGTGACCGATGTGCACAACCACATCCAAATGGGGACCATGGGCATTGCACCCACTCGTCCATCCTCCACCACCTAGTGCAAGGCCACTGGCCTGACCAGTCACAGTCACAGACTGTGAAGAATATACTACACTTATCTGGGTCACCAGGGGAAGAGACCACAGGCCTCTGTGGGGGAGGAAGTAACTTTCCTCTACTGTTCTAGGTTCTTTCAGCTGGTCTAATAATCAAATAGACATGAGACAGATTAACAAGAGAAAATGACCAAATTTAATTACATATGTATGTATGGGAACCCCACACATATGTGCAAGTCAGAGACAGAAAGGGAAAATTAGGTAGAGATGACATCCTGAGCTAAGGATGAGGTAAGGCACCTGAGGTTTCAGAGGGGAGGAAGGTCATTCACAGGATGATGAGAGCAAATGTTCAGTGATTAGAAATTTGCCCTGCTCTGTAGAGAAGTCATAAAAAATTGTTTCTGGTAAGAACTTTTATTATGGGCAAGGTCTCCAATTTAAATTTTTTAAGGGAGAGGTAAGAGTTTCTTATGAGCCTGTAGGATCTCGATTGCCTTCAGTTCAAAGTAATTCACATGCCATAGCGACACATCTTGGGGAGGCCTGTTCTGAACCCCTTCACCTCCAATACCTTAGAGCTAAGCAGGCTACTTCCCCTGAAACTTTTAGAAATCTCTGTCCTCAACCACGTGAAATAGCAGCTATGCCTGAAGCTTGTGACCAGTTATTCCTGCTATCTTCAGCGCGCCCCATTAGATGTATAGGAAGACGTTCTTACTATTGGGAAAAACTCATTGATCTCTTGAGGCCCCCAGTGGAGGGTCTAGGCAGAACCCAGGCTGTCCCAGCTGGGGACACAGTGGATGTGTCTGTGTCCATTGCAGAGGACAAGCAGAATGCAAACACACAAGGAGATGGGCTCAAACGTGCTTGGCCACAGGTCCTCCCACACCTGTGTTGTTCTCTGAGGCTCATGCAATGCATTTGGAAGGGCTCAGGGCCCAATAAGCCACCCCTGAGGGACTTGCCACCTTGGAGAGATTCCCAGTGCTTCTCCGGAGTATACCAAGCTCTTCATTTTGCACACTTGCTATCCCAAGTCAGGCACTCTGGCCTATTGTGGCACATTTTTAACTATTAGAAATTCCCTCCTTCTTTTTGAGCTCCCTGCCTCCCCATGATTGTCTTGTACTCATTTTTGTATTATAGATATCAACACAAAGTGTGTTTCCACACATGTATAGTCTGTTAGCAGGCATCAAAATGGAAAATGTGTTGTGTCCCACTTCTAGGGATCTCTCCTATAGAAACACTAGCACAGTATGTAATATGTAAGTGTGTAGGGAACCATACTAGCACTCTCCCTGGCACAGGGACTCTTCGATCAAAATTGGAAAGACCATATATAGGGGATTCCTGCCTGAAAAAGGAGATTAAACATGATGATCTCAGATCTCAACTGTTCTTCCACTTAGGAGCCCTTGAGTTGTTCCCTCTCAAGAAGCAAGGAAAGCAGACCCTCTGGTCTTGCTTTCTGTCCTCTCTGCCTCACTTGTTTCTCTTCCTCTTGGCATAAGCCTTGGGGCTCCATGGAGAAAGGGATCAGAATCAGGTATCCATTAGGAGCCTCCATGTGGTCCCCGAGGTGTCTGAACCACTTCCTCTGGTTACACTGGGGGAGGGAATACAATGCCACGCCCCCCAAAAAAAAAAACACCACCAAACTCTGTTCATGGAAGGTCGCATGTATCCACCCCAAGCACATACTCTTCTGCAGTCATGAACCTATGGGTCCTGACAAAGGAGCAACAACATGAGTACCCACATGGGCTGCGGCAAGTGCTCTGAGTATGACAGCCACCACGTCTACAGGCCCAGGACAGACAAACGCAGCAATGACTGGAGCAGCCAGCAAGGTTCTAGGAAGGAGCACAGCCAGAACAACCATGGCAGAGAGGAGGTGCTGCCAACATGTCCAGACAGAGTGTGAACAGGATGGAGAAGGTGCTGCAAGCTTGTCCTAGGAGAGCGTTTCCAGCATGTCGCCAGGAGCCCGCCTTCAGAGGGCAGCGGGAGTATGGCAACTGCTAAGATGACAGGGAAGCCCAGTATAGAAGCAAAGTTCTAGTGCTAGGACTCTTTTCATCAGTCCCATGGCTCTGTGGACACCCTGAGGCAGGAAGACTGCAGCTCACAGAGGGGTTTTTAGAGAGCCGTTCCAGCTTTCCCCACTGCACTTTAATTAGAGAGGAAAACTATAGCGTCTGAGAATGAAACATGTGTTTTAGGAGACAACGACAAGAATGTTCATAGCAAAATAATGTGAGATGGCAAAACACCGGAAACAGCTCAAATGTCCATCAAAGAGAGAACTGATAAATTGTGGTAAATGCATCAGTGAAATGCCATAGAACAGTGAAAATAAACAGTGGCCATGGATGAATATTACACAATGTTAATTAAACCTGCAAGACACAGAAGAATGTAAATCACATAGTTCCATTTATAGAACAATTCAAAAACAAAACCAAACAACATAACTGTTTAGGATAGATATTTGGTAAAACTAAAGAAAAACAGTGACTTCTGGTAAGGAATGGGGAGTTTCTATGGAGTAGCTACAGAAACAGTGGGAATCAGAACAAACGGAGCCTTAAGTTGGTTTAAACCAGGGGGGTTCAAACTGCGTTCCATGAGCCAACTGCGGCCCACGATCCATTGTTAATTGGCCCACAGCAAATTCCAAAAATATATTTAGTTTACTTAAATAAACCAGGTGAGGCAATACGTACTTCACCTCGAGTGAGTGGCCTGGCTGTTTGTGTATTTTACCGCGTATGGCCCTTGGTGGAAAACATTGAAAAAAGTTTGGACACCCCTGGTTTAAACCATAAGGAAAGAGTCTCACAGGGTGGAAAGCCCAACGCAGAGGATCTTAGGAAGATCAGTGCTCCCCTGGTCCAGGTAACTGCTTTATTCTTGGATTGCCTTTATAACTGAAAAATTCCAGACCAGCCAAAGCAAAAGACAGTCTTCCCTTCTACCCTCTCTTCTGTCCGTGTGATTGAGCGAATTTAGGATACGTGCTCACACTCGCGCCACTACAAGTAGCCAGAGGAATGCTGGGTGCTGATCAGCTAAACCCAGGATTGGTTCCTGAACCAATCCCTCCAAGATGGACACGGGAGTAAAGTCAAGTGAGGTGGCAAACTCCTGGATTCAGAAATAGAATTCACCCCCAACCCTGTCCCAGTTTCTCCTGCTAGTCTGAAAAGAATGCTGAGGAATAAAGAACTGCAATGAGGCAAGAGAAACCAAGGGTATGAAATGTGTCAGCAGGATGGGGTGTAAGAGCATAAGGCTAGGTACAAGTAGGCCCATCCACCTAAGGTGGTCAGAGCAAAGGGAATGACAAACTTGTATCAAATGTCTGCCATTCACTGGGCACTTTACATAGGTTCTCTCGTTCACTACAATCCTATGATGTTTGCTTCATTTTACAGATGAGAAACACACTCAGAAAGGTTCAATATCTTGCCCAACGTCACAATGCTAGGAACTGGGGGAGCCAGCATTCAAACCAGATAGACACTCGCCAAAGTTCATGCTTTTTCCACTGAGAGGCTGGATAGAACAGTGGCATGGGCAGCAAGACTGGCCCTGACCTCTCCAAGGCATTTAGCCAGCTTCTCCCAAGGCAAGGCCTAACTGCTCAGGACCCATGTACCTCTAAGACGAGGACTGGCAGTACACCTACTTCTCCTGAATGTCCTTGCCTGGTTATAATAGCGCCACTCAGGTAAAAAGATTTAGAGACAGCTGGAAATTCACCCTCCATGTCTGTTTACTAATGCCCCTCACCCAGAGATCACTGTCCAGTCAATTCTCACCTCCGGGGTAAAATCTACAAAACCATCCTCTTATTTCAGACCTTTCTCTCCTAGTAGGTATACCAGAGGTACCCGTCACTGTGCTCTCCTCTTTCCATGTACCTTGAAGACCCAAACCCCCAACCCAAACCAAAGCCCCTGAAGGGACAGCCCTACATAGGACATAATCCTGCCTGTCCCCCCCTCCCCAAGCCATGCCAATTACACATAGGTGGACACTTGACACAGCACACCCATTTTACACAGCATGGCTGAACCATCAGATTGACATCCAAAGAGTACATCTACCCCATCAAATAGACTCAATAATCACCCACAAGCAGAAAATCTTCATCTCTAGGCCAAATGCCAGTTGCTTTGTTTTGAGTCTCTTAATTTGCATTGGTTGAGATTTCAGAAAGGGTAAAAGCTACCAAGAAATGAAGAACTATTGGAAATTATTACTACTATGATAAAACTCCAATTATCATGGAGTTTCTAACAATGCAAAGATTTAAAGGGACTTACATTTCCCCTTCAAAAACACGCAAGGTAAATGGATTACTGCTTCCTTGTATTATATTTTCTTTTTAAAAAAATTATCAGTTCACCCAAAATCACATAGTAGCTGAATACTCTTTTTCTTCCTTACAAAGACACAGAATCACCCCATCTGCATTGTCTTCTGAAAAGCTGTGTTCACTGGGAAAAGTAACAAACTTATTACGAGAGACTTCGCTTCTCAAATTCTACCCTTCTTTCCTCACCCCCTCCTCCCATGTCTCCCTTTCCACTCTCCTCTAGTCTCCCCACAGCCCTTCTCTCTCCCTTTCTTTCTGGGCTGTGGAAAGAATCGATTAAGTTCTCTGCCCACCATTTGCAGCAGCTTCTTTCTCTTTCCTGAGACTTCTTCAGCTGTGGGGAGACCCAGGTCCCAATTGGGGCATTGTTGCAGGAACCCTTGGGTTAAAGGGGCGGGGTGAGGGGGTTGGAATTCGGCAGATGCCTTTTTTGTCAAAGACAAAGGCCCCCATACAGCTTCTCCACTTCCCAGAACTTTCATCCCTCTCAGATCAAAGGGCTGCTCTGCATATGAAAGGCACCGCCCATTATGAGGCGCACATTAGCCCCCCACCACTCCACTGGCCTCCCAGCTCCAGAACAAAGGGTCTCTACATCTGTTCAGGCCCAGGCCTCACCTTCTGGGGCGTTGGGTTGTTGAGTCTTCTTTTCTCTTAGTTCACTTCTGAGAGCCACAGGCCCTTGTGGTACAGTGGGAAGGTAGAAGGTGTCCTCAGACCATTTGGCCCAGATAATTTTTAAGACACCTTGAGGATTCCTGGTCTTTGCCTCTGTCACCTCATCTGGCTATCCAGGCAGTGGGGACTTCCTCCTCAAGCTCATTTATTTTCTCCCTTCCCAGCCACTCTTTAAAATCCCTCCTCCTTCTTTACTTAAAAGGGACTATTCCCTTAGAATAGTCTAGACTGGCCCCTCAAAGCAAGATGGTGATGAAAATCCTGCTCCTTATTTTTTTTTTTTTTTTTTTTTTTTTTTGTCATGCGAATAGATGCTGCCAGACTTAGGAGCTAAAGCATCCACACACTTTTTGTACATTAGCTTTGCTTTTTTTCGGTGGGGGGTAGGGGCAGGCTGGGGGAGGAAGTGCTTCTCAAAACTTGGAACTAAGCTCTTCTCAGCAAAAGAACTCAAGTATGAGGACCAGAGATACTGATCTTCAGTGACATTCCAACCTGAAGTGCCATTTTGTAAATGATGATAGTTCCTGAATACCAGGAAAACACACGGAAAAAACCTGGAAGAACGCACCAGGCAGACTGGGTCTTCCCTCTCTTCTCTTCCTGTCTCCTGAACACTCTCCAAACCTTGTCCTTTCCTTCTTTCCTTGGTCGGGTCTCCTGAATACTCTTCTTACCACCAGTCCACATACTACCCTGAGGTCACATGGCTGACCGAGCACATCTGTCTCCTGTTACGGACTAAACTGCGCCCCCACCACCCAAAATCATATGTTGAAGCCCTAACCCCCAATGTGACTGTATTTGGAGACAGGACCTCTAAGGAAGTAATTAAGGTTAAATAAGCTCGTAAGGGTGGGGCCCTGATCCCACAGGACTAGAGTCCTTACAAGAGGAAGAGTCCAGAGCTCTCTGTTGCCGCGCACGCACATTGGAAAGGCTATGTGAGGGCACAGCAAGAAGGCAGCCATTTGCAAGCTGAGGAGAGGGACCTCGTCAGAAACCTGCCTGCCAGCACCTTGGTGCTGTACTTTGAGTCTCTGGAACCATGAAAAGAATCATTTCTGTTGTTTAAGCCACCCAGTCTGTAGTATTCTGTAATGGTAGTACATTTCTTCCCCCAATTTCCACACAGTGCTGGGGTAACAAGAATAAATATCAATCTCTCCATTGCCAAGGCCTTGAAAGTTACAACCTCCACTAAGCACATCTGGATTGTCTCGGCCCCTCCCTAGAAAACTCTCTTCTCTTAACTGCTGCTGTCCTGAAAGCTAATTTTCCTTTAAATTGTTTAAAATTCTGACAAGGCTAACAAGCTTCAGGAGGAATCATATGAAGATCCAAATGAAAAGCACAATAAAGCTAATTACACACGTTTAACCACGTTCAGACCCGTTACTGGGGCTAATTACGCATAAGTGATAAGTAATTCATCTAAATGGTTATACACTATATTACTTTTAGAGTCCAACCTGTTTTCTGGCCTTTCTCTTATTTTGGATTTTCTCTACTGTCCAAGATCAGCGTCCGTGTCGGGTTTTCCCTTGTACAACAAATTATAGGATGTTTACAATCGAGTCCACACAAAGAGCAGCTCTAGAAGCCAAACATTTCTCTCTCCAGCTGTCTCAGTTCCCAGACTCCAGTGGTCTCCCTCCCGGTGGCCCAGGGTCCTGGGCTAACATGACTGAAGCTCGTGGCCAAGAGGCTGACTCCAATACCCCCGCAGTAGTAGCAGTGTCTTGGCCCCCATCCAACGCACACTCAGCCACCAGGTACATCCTGCAATACTGCTCTTTGGGCTCTCACTTCCCCCTGAAAAGAGCTCTGTGTTGCCCCTCTGCCCACAGAGCACACCGAGATTTCCCAGCCTCACACTCGAGCCCACTCCAGAGTCACCACCCACTTCACCCCTACACAAAAGAAAGCTCAAGTAATCAGTCCAGCCTGGCAGATCCAGCCAGCACAGCACAGCACAGAATCATGGGGGGGGGGGGGGGGTTGGTTATCAGATCAAAGATTGCTGAACCTACCCCCAGGGGTTTCCAAGTCAGGAAGTCTGGGGTGGTGCCCACAATTGTGCGTCACTAACAAGTTCCCAGGTGAGGCTGAGGCTGCCAGTCCAGGGTCACACTTTGAGAATCACTGGTTTAGCCTAAACATCAGAGGTGGCGTGTCTGGCTCACAGCTAAGTCTTATTTGTACTACACAATGTGTTCTTTTTTTTTTTAGGTAGTTATAAACACTTAAAACCCAGGACATTTCCCAGAAAACTCAAGATTTCTGACTTCTCTCAAAAAAATAGGAAGGTCTGGAAATTGCATGAAGGTGATCAAAAGTACAAACTTTCAATTGTAAGGTAAATAAATACTAGGGATGTAATGTACAACATGAGGGCTACAGCTAACACTGCTGTAGGACATATAGGAATGTTGTTAAGAGAGTAAATCCTATGAGTTTTCATCAAAAGGAGAAAAACACCTTTTTTTCTATGTTTTATATCTATGAGATGATGGATATTAACTAAACTTATTATGGTAATAATTTCACAATATATGAAAGTCAAATCATTATGCTATACCCCTTACACTTATACATTGCCGTATGTCTGTTACATAGCAATAAAACTGGGGGGAAAGAGTAAATTATATAATGCACTTCCAAATTATTAATTTAAAATTAGGAAGGTCTGGCCACACCAGGCACACATTTCCACACAGCCAATCGTCGACTAGAACCAAGCAGCTACTGCCCTCTTGGCATTTTCACCCTGAAACCCCCAGTTCCTGTCACTCCCCACTCCCAACACAGGCCAGTTTCATTTATTCATGTTACCTACCCAGCCACTATGGATATTCAGGTTTATGATGCATGATCTTTGTCACTTGCCCAATCATTTTACGGGATAAATCCATAGAAGCTGGATTGCTGGATCACTTTGATATGTAGCACATTCTGCAACTAGATACCATTTTAAATTAATAATAACACAAAACGGGAAAAATCAGTTAGCTAGATGACACATTTTTTAATTTGGACATTTTAAATTAACCAATAGCAGTCCTCACATCTCTTTCCTTTTGGGCTCCACCCTAAGTCCTCTATCTTAAATAAACATCCAGTTAAACTTGCCATTCTCTTCCCTAACTTCTGGCAACATCCTCAAAAACGACTTTGCTACAAGAAAATTAGCCACAATGCAAGTGCCTACTGTATACTCAGCACCACTGGATATCCTCATCTCTCAAACACACACACACACACACACACACACACACACACACACAAAACCCTTGTACACATGGGTTTGCACCTTGAATTGGATACCTACAATAAGACACCTTTGAAATTATACCAAGATCTACCCCCTTGGCCAAATGCTGAAATTTTACCCTGGGTAACTGTTATGGGCCGAATTGTGTTGCCCCAAAATTCATTTGTTGAAGTCCTAAACCCCCATTACCTCAGACTGTGACTGCATCTGGAGATAACGGCTTTTAAAGAGGTGATTAAGTTAAAATGAGGTCACTAGGGTGGACCCTAATTCAATAGGACTGGTGTCCTTAAAAAAACAGTGGTTAAGGACACAGACATACAGAATGGGAAGACCATGTGAAGACAGGAAGAAAACAGCCGTCTACAAGCCAAAGGAGAGGGGACTCAGGAGAAACCAATTCTGAAGACACCTTGACCTCAAACGTCCAGGGACTTCCAAAGATTTCCTCTTTCTCTAGAATTGTAAGGAAATTAATTTCTGTTGTTTAAGTCACTCGGTCTGTGGTAATCTGTTATGGCATTTCCAGCAAACTAATATAGTCCCTTATGTCTGCTGAAGTATTTAACTGTGATTTCTACTGCATCTCCTAGGTGACAGACCAGAAAAGCAAGAAGAAAACTCCAGTCTTGTGCTATCAGAATCCCTTTACTGACCCTCCCTTCTTCGGCTGATTTCTTCCTCTCTCATTGTCCACTCTGTTTCTCTTTCCTGTCTTCTAGGCAATGGCACCTACTTCTGAACTGTCACACCCCACAGCAGAGCAGCGAAAGGGAGAGGGGGAGGGGGGGCAGAGGTGGAGAAGGTGTGCGGTGGGAAGGGGAGGGCCAGAACAGGAGCCCAAGGAGCACTCACAAGGATCTTGGACGTTCCAAATCCAGAAAGGGAGGTGGGAGCAGCAGGGCAAGCTGGGGGTGGGGGCACAGGCTGCTATCAGGATCCTGAGATTGGATTCAGTCACAAATTGTCTCAACACTTTCTCTCTGCCCAGCACTAGATTTATGAGGCCACCCAATAGGCGTTTTCACCTTACAGCATCTCGCAATGGCTTCTGGTCCTACGTTGGGTCAACAACATCAGCACTCTCGTTGGACAGTGTCTAATCTAGGACCATGGTAAACACAAACGTGGCTGCCAGGTCACAAGCAAACTGGGGACCCCACTGAAGCCCCAGACAGCACAGAGTGCCCCCAGAGTGTCCTCTCCCTGCTGATACTCTGCTCAGTGTTAAGCAACGTACCTGCCAAGAGCAGAGGCTCAGTATGAGCTCAGGTCCTCTCCTGGGGTGGAGTCAGGGAGGCAGGGATGGGGTCTCTCGTATTAGGGTTCCACATTTTATGATTCCACAGGCTTTGCTGAGCCGGCACCAAAGCCCCAGTCACTCCCCTTTGAGATCTAGACAACTGTGAAATGGAAAGGGACGGGCCTCATGGAAAAATGTGGGGGTAAGACAGTACAACTGTGTCAGGAGGGATAGAGGAAAAGACAACAGAGAAGAGGTGTCTTAATGCTCGTAGGTGACATTCTACTACGGCAGCAACACCCACCTCCAGAGTCCAGGGCGGCCTCGCTCCATCCCTGGGCCATGGAGCACCGAGCCTGCTGAGACTTTAACCGGCTCCTGGGAAGGTCCCAGGTAACAGCTGACCCCAGTCCCACCTATCTTCTACCTTGTCCATCTCCTCCGAGCAAGGTAGACTCTGCCTCATGCACGCCTGTGAGGGAGGAGGAGTCAGAGACAGATGGAGAGTTCTCCCTCCCCTCTGAAGAGACACTGGGAGTCATTCCTAGAGTCCAGGAGTGTCCTGGGGCTAACCCACAGAGGAACAGATGGCTGCAGGGATTCAAAGGTGCTCTCTACCCCCCACCTAGTTCACCAGGATAGGCAGCAGGGACATGGGGCAGAAACGAGGCTGCAGCATTTCCTCAAGTGCGTCTCTTATGACCCCAAAGGCCGCCGAGCAGGTTTAAATCCAGCTGAGGTCAGAACCCCAGCAGCACATATGGTAGCCATGTAGGTGGACAAAAATATCTAATTTTTTTTTTCAAGTTTGCTGTGGATGTCAGAGGGGCAGCCCAGAGCCAGGGATGGCAGGACTAGTACCTGCTTTGTCTCTGAGTCCCTAAAACAAAAAACAGAGTGCTGAGCCTATGCCGAGTACTTCAGCCATGTGTCCCAAATAAGGACTAGCAATAAAAGAAAAAGCTACTCAAGCCTGAGCAGACCTGTTCTCAGCTGGAAACACAGAGCTGAAGTCTGTGTCTAGAAGCTCGAGAACATCACAGCCAGCCATAAGGCACACGGTTGATTAGATTTTCCATTTCTGGTCAAAAATCAAGAAGTTAAAGGATGGCCAAGATGAAGAAATGCTGTGGGAGACCTTCCTGGGAGAGCTAATAGCCACCCAGACTTCCAATCCATGAAAACAGTGCCATCCACGTCTGCAGTGACGCTCCATGCAGATGCAGGGACAAAGCTAACACAGGGAATCAATGTCACAGGCCTGGGACATTTACAGTAACTGCAGCACTCCACCAGCTATACACAAAAACACTTAAATATTATAAAACAATGTGGAGAAAATGTAAAAAGGCAAAAGACTGAGACAAAAGCAAAAAGATTGGACTTAATGTGAATTTTAAGATGCCAGTGTTCACACAGCTGTGTTCAACTTTTGAAGCTAGCTAGCACACAACCATGTTGGGTCCCATTTTAGCCAAGGTATCTGTAAGTTCACCGGCCTCCCATTGGTCCTTCCAAACTCTGCCCATTGAAATCCAACTTCCACATGTCCTGCCTGGCTGACACACTCAGTGGAGGCCGACTCATTAACCAACAACCACTCGGGAGCCCCTCCCATGCTCCAGACACTGAGGCTGGAGCTGGGGTACAAGGACCAAGAAAGCACAGCCAGCCTTCGAGGAGCCTGCACCTTTCGGGGAGGCAGTCATCATGACCCCAGCAGAAGCTTCCACTGGGACACTGAGAGGACAGCGTTGGGTCTTCACCCAGGAAATAATGTGTAAGCTGAATCAACCACCAGCCAGGGGGACAGCACGGGGAAGGGTTCCTGGCAGAAGGGACAGCATGTGCCTACAAAGCTCACCTGTCTCAACAAAGTCACTATTAGGGCTGGTTCTATTCACAAACAAATCTGCCCATATTTTAGGAACCAGTTCCCTTTCGGATAGTTCACATATTTTTTTCTAGGCCTTAATTTTAAACCAAACCTACCAAGGAAGAAGAAAACGTCAAGATCTTTATCTTCAAGCACATTCCATTTTGATTATGGAAAATGTGGAAAAGTCATCCACCAGCATTGTGGTCAATTTCAAAGATAAGACCACCTGCTATTCTTGGGATTTATGACAAGGGAACAGGAACTCCCTCAGCAAATCAGATTAGCAGGTGGATCTGGCAGGTGGCAGGGCTCAGAAGCAGAACTAGATGAGAAAACAGGGGACCGGGGAGCCCAGGCCAGCTCTGCACAGTCTCTCTGCAACCCCAGGCTGTCCACCAGGGTTACTCCAACCGGAAGCCGTCACTAGCTGCCTCTGCTCGCTGACCCACCCACACACACACTCTTGCCGTGGCTTCTGGGAACAGAGACTTGCCAAACTCATGGGGTTGTTCTCCAGATCCAGCACACTAATGGGAGAATGAGTGGAGAGACCTGCAAAGTATACAAAACAAGGCACTCTTGGCCTCCCCTGGGCATGGCAGGTCCACCCTTACTTAAACTTCATTCCTAAAAATCCTGACCCTCTCTCCTCAGAAAGCTTTCTTTCAGGCTGGCCAGCACCTCCCCGCTCCCACTCCTGCAACATTCACCAACAATAGCCAGGGACGGAGAGATGTGGCATCTTTCTAGGATTTTCCCCGCCTCGCTAGCCAGACATCAAGCTCCTGGGGACAGGGCTGCCACCACCACTCTGCCCTGCCCCAGATCTCTCCAGTGCCCCAGCCTAAAGCATGTTATTTCTTCTATTAAGTGACTAATCCAACTAAAGAGAACTTGCTCCAAAGAAGAAAAATCCCAATCTTCCCCAATATCCCAAAACTGTGACTCAAGAAATGTACTTTTTCATAAGACCCAAAAGTATGTCCACTGGGCCCAAAGCATTGTCTAAGGTTTCACTTTTGGGGGTGGGGGGCGAATGGCTTTTCAGCAGAGACAATGAGTTGTTAGGATCCTAGGGGTAAAGAGGGTGAGAACTGGTAGTGACACTAATGCTTGAGAAGAGTGACAGCTGAAAAGGCAAATATGAAATATGTTAGTGCCATCTATCGACAAGAGTAAACAGTAACAAAAAAATGATGCTTTGCCAACAGCGATTCAGGTAATAAGAACACTTAGAGCACTTCTGAGTTTGCAAAGCACTTTTACGTCCAGCTATACTGAAAGCCCGGTACAGGCCTCGCACATGGAAAGCACAGCGCAGCCCCAGACCTATTGGCTGCAATTATGTTCACTTTCAGATCCCATGACTCAGACCCCAAACCTAGATGTGACTGGGTCCGAAAGGACAGTTTCCAATGCTGAGGAGACTGAGGCTGTCTCAAATTCCCACCCCACCCTACCTTGGCATCAACATGGGCAGGAAAATCCTGTGGTTACACAGAGTCCTCCCGGTCTGCCCACCAGGGAAAGCAGACAGACAGTGCCCCGAGCCTGGAACCTGTGCACAGATGCCTGGTGTGGTATGACCAGGGGAATGGGATTTAGGAAGATCACTTCTCCAGGGAACCCTAAATATCTAATGGGAACCCACCTGTGTGGATGGGGAGGCAGTGAGAGGGCTCACTCACAGGTGAACCCTGCATCGCTGAGCCTACAGCTCTGAGCTCATGTGCTTTGTTCACATAGGTAATTGCAAGGCAGCTGGCAGAACCAAGCAGGCATGAACTTTGGGTGAAAGAGAATGGGAGTCATAACCTGATCCCATCTTGGAGGAGGAAGGATGGTGTCTGCTCTGAGATGGCAAGATCAAATCCACAGACAAGAAGTAGGCATGTTTTCCCTCATGCCAAATCAAGGTTTCCCTCAAGCCCAAGGGAACAATTAGCTCTCAGGTAGTAGAGGAGAAGGGAAAGAGAGAAGAGGGCAAAATAATGAATCATGAAGAAACTGGAAGAGAGAGGCCTTCTGTTTCCTCTCCTGACAGAGTTACAGACTCCTTCTATCATCTACCCCACAGAAGCTTACTGAGTACGTATGTGCCATCACTGTTTTCCTAGGACTTGGCACCATGCCTCGTCCTTGAAGTTTAGGGCCAAATGGGCAAGGATGATTTAATACTGAAAAATCTACAGACAGAAATAAAGAAAGCCATAAGACCAATATATCACTGAAAGTTACTAAGAGAGTAGATCTTAAAAGTTCTCATCACAAGAGAAAAAATTTTTTGTAACTATGTACAGTGATGGATGTTAGCTAGACTTACTGTGGTGATCATTTCATAACACATACAAATATCAAATCATTATATTGTATGTCTGAAACTAATATAATTTATATTAAATTGTTACAATATAATGCTGTATGTCAATTATATCTCCATATAAAAGACATCACAACAGAGCCCAAATTTTAAGTCTTCATAAAACTCAATGACTGGAACCTCTCCAGCATGTGGGGTCTCTGATTCTCATGTATGCAGGGTTACCACACATACTCATGAGTATGTATTAAATTTGGTTATTTTCTCTTGTCAATCTGTCTCATGTCTATTTGATTATTAGACCAGCCAGAAGAACCTTGCAAGTAGAGGAAATTGTGTGAGCAGGATAAACTCACTGGCTGGAACCCCACGCTTCCCCATGGCTGTTGCAGATGAGGAGATCCTGGGGCATCTGACAGGCTAGCAGAAGGTAAGGATTCTTATCATGTCAACACACCTCCCAGATCTCTGCCTGCAAGATCCAGTGAAAGCGAAAATGGTGAGAATCTTTTTCTCATCTTTAAATTTAGATTGGCAGGAGAAAATATTTGTGAAACTAGTCTTGAGCTAGTGACTCTTGTTCACTTGGTATGAGTACGCATGGGTTTTGTTTTTCTCAGTCTAGTTTCTCTCCTTCCATCTTGTGTTATGTCCTGAGAGCATGTCTAGTGAGGCTATTTTCTCGCTGGCCTGTACCATCCAGAGAATGCACTTGCCAAGGAACACCTTGCTATCTAGCTGGCCATGACATGTTCTCAAGGAGTTTTCTGTGTCTATCTAATCTATTATCTCCGCCAGCTGGATGGATGTGTATGTGTCTGAAGGGCAGCTGAACAGGCTGGTGATCCAAGCTTAGAGAATCTTAAACTTTATTCTGTTCAAGGGGGGAAAGCATGTGATTCCCTGTGTTAGGGAACAGCTGTTTAAAGACAGGGTTCCCCATCTTTCTCAGGCTAATTCTGGGAATAACTTTCACTCTTCTTTGGGGATGCCTCTTGCATCCACAGTATTGGTTTGAGTCGCTATAGATCCTACTGTCAACGCCAGGTGACGGATCCTTTTAATTGGAAAAACTAAATGGAAAGGAAAGAAAAAACTTTTGAGAGCTCTCATATTGTTATAATAGCTGGTTATGATTTTCTTTCTGTTATTAAGAAAATCTTAATGAAGGACAGAAAGTAGCATAAAAATCAAAGTCTACTCAGACGCCTTCTTATTTGTCTTCAGACATTTACAGATACTGTACAAAAAATAATAATAACCAGGACACTGAAGTACAATTGTCCTGCACTGAAGAAGAAAAATGAAACAAAAAGAATGGCAAAACCTTACTAACGACAACATAAAAATTTTATGTCCTAGGAGCTGGGTGTGGTAACTGTCAGGTTGGAAGCTCCAAAATATAGCCAGACAGAAATGTGGGCTAAACTCAATTTATGGCTAGGGTCCTACCAAACTGCTGCCAGCCCTCAAGGAAATTATAATCTAAAATTACAATGGATATTACAAGGAATGTGCCAATCAGGAAAACAATTGGGCTAAATAAAGTGGGCATTGATGGGATTAAAACAAAGGTTTAGTACAGCACTAACAAAGCTTGGATGGGCCAAGTTGACTCCCTTTAACATCCCCCATCCAAAGATTAACCCCAAACAAGTGTACTCTATTTACCCCAGTGTGGAGAAATTTAAAAGACTGGAAGGAAGAGATCACAATGAGAAACCAGACCAGCAACTGCTTGAGGCTATAGTCAGGCTGTTTGAATCAAGTTAAAGATTAATAGTAGGGCCAGGGTCCCTGGGCTTGACCCTTTGCTAGGGACCCAAAGCCTTTTAGTCAAAAGTGGGCAAAATGGCAGGAGGTAGAAAGAGCAATTTCCAGGACTCTTTAATATGGGAATTCATGAACTATGGTAACAAATCCCATTGGTAAAGCCCTGACTCAGGCTACAGTTAGATTAAAAGAATACGGAAATGTAAGGATGGATAAGATTATGAAAATTGGAATGTTTAAACAGGCTTTATATTTAAAAAAAAAAAAAAGTCATGTCAACTTTAATTGATTGCATCTCTTTTACCTGATTGTATTGTGGAAACAGACTTTATGTCTCACTGAGGAACTGCTACGTGAAGGCTCAGTTCTTTCTTGTGACTAACAGTGGGAAAGACTCTACAAAGTAGTAACGTTTTTGTGCCCTCTTCAGTCCACGGAATTGTTTAATAATGCCAGAAATATCTACTGTTTGTCCCAGCTGAAACCTGACAAGATATTTGAAAGTATTTAATAACTTTATGATCAGAAATTGGGCCAAATTGGAACCTAATGTCAGAGCCTGATAGGAATTTTTTTTTTGAGCCCCCTCCCTAAGCTAAAATAAAACTATACACCCAGAGGAAAAGAAGCAAATTAGAGGTTATGTAGTTAGACATGTAAGTCAACCTAGGATGTCACTTAAGTTTCAACCCTAATTTTGAGAGCAACGGTTGGTTACCTTGCAAATCTTTGTGAAATCAGAAATGCCCCTCTAGAAGCCCACCTGTCTTCATCATCCCCAATTCCTAAGACTGAAGGAAAAAAAGGGAAACTAGGGTGTTTCTGAAAGCACAAACTGCTTCTATGGCTCCCAAACTCCTTCGCCAAGGACAAATACAAATCTTAAGTGCTTTCTTCACAAATATTAGTAAGAAAAGGCTTTCGCCATCTAAATAGGTAAGTTTAATTTATTCTGCCAGAAACACAGTTTGAAACCAACTGTTCCTTTACATTATCTTATCCATCCTATGGCAATAATTTTTTAATGAAGGCTAGGAGTTTTCTGTTCATATTTGTTTGTCTGTTCAAGTGTGTTTTATGGTATTTTTCTACTTCTGGATGGTATTGTTATTTATGGGGGAAAAAAGGAGCTCTATTAAATTGGCTTAAACATTAAACAAGTGCTTATATGAGAATTCTCAAAAAAAGAACAGAAACTAATCCAAATACTTTTCAGAATCACATGATCTGGGAAAATATTTGCTATTAAAGGTGGTTTGAATTTGCTTTGGTTAAACAGGCATATCTGTAAAATAATCTGTATTAAACAATATTTTTATTCTACTTGGGTTTATTAGTCAAGTAAGTGCACGTTATCTCTGCTGCAAAATTTGTCAGCAAGAAAACCAACTTGGTATGATAAAATTTTCATAAGTAATCTAAATGTAATTATTAGGAACAAGTAAATTAATTAAATGTAAGTACCATGTTTCCCTGAAAATAAGGCTAGGTCTTATATTAATTTTTGCTCCAAAAGATGCATTAGGGCTTATATTCAGGAGATGTCATCCTGAAAAATCATGCTAGGGCTTATTTTCTGGTTAGGTCTTATTTTGGGGGAATATGGTAGGATAAAAGGCTTCTTTTCACATGAACTCCTTAGCAATAATTATATTGTTAAAAATGGTTTCCTAAATCTCTTTGATAACTTGAAACTTTAAAGTTTTGCTAAATAAATTAAATGATGGCTATTCATGGAATGTCTAGACCATTTCCAAGTAGACCATTTTATAAAGATAAAATAATGAAACATTAATTATTGAGCAAAGGTTTATCTACTTTTTGCTTATTATAGAAAAACTAAAGATATTTGGGTCAGTTAGTAAACATGTCTTGTGCCACATTAAAAAAAATTGTAGGGGCAGTCAGATGGCTCAGTTGGTTAGAGCGTGAGCTCTCAACAACAAGGCTGCTGGTTCAATTCCCACATGGGATGATGGGCTGCACCCCCTGCAACTAAAGATTGAAAACGGCAACTGGACTTGGAGCTGAGCGGTGCCCTCCACAAGTAGACTGAAGGACAATGACTTGAAGCTGATGAGCCCTGGAGAAACACACTGTTCCCCAATTTAAAAAAAAAAATTAAAAAAAAAACAAAACTGTAAACTTAAAAAAATTGTGCTATGAGAAAATTTCTAGAAATTATTAAATGTGTTCATAAATGTATACATTTAAAGAATACTGGTGCAATAGTTCATAATTGCTTACTTCTTAGTTTTAACTAATTAAGGTTTTTAAAGGTTTAGAATTCTAATATATGCAATTAAATTAAACCTATAAAAATTAATATTGGGAACGGCGCAGTGGCTCAGGCGGTTAGAGCTCTGTGCTCCTAACTCCGAAGGCTGCCGGTTCGATTCCCACATGGGCCAGTGGGCTCTCAACCACAAGGTTGCCAGTTCGATTCCTCGAGTTCCGCAAGGGATGGTGGGCAGCGCATCCTGCAACTAAGATTGAACACGGCACCTTGAGCTGAGCTGCCGCTGAGCTCCCAGATGGCTCAGTTGGTTGGAGCGCATCCTCTCAACCACAAGGTTGCCAGTTCGACTCCCACAAGGGATGGTGGGCTGCACGCCCTGCAACTAGCAACAGCAACTGGACCTGGAGCTGAGCTGTGCCCTCCACAACTAAGACTGAAAAGGACAACAACTTGAAGCTGAACAGCACCCTCCACAACTAAGATTGAAAGGACAACAACTTGACTTGGAAAAAAAGTCCTGGCAGTACACACTGTACCCCAATAAAGTCCTGTTCCCCTTCCCCAATAAAATCTTTAAAAAAAAAAAAAGATATCAAAGGAATTCTCATTCCAGTTAGGGAAAAGAAGGATGCCCTTTCTTACCACTACTACTTAAAGGTGTTCTAAGTATCCTAACCATCACGCAAGGGCAAGAAAAAGAAATGAGACATACTGTGGAAAGGTGAAGACAAAATCATTATTTTGTTATAGTTATTTATGTCTGGTCACTAAGAAAGCAAGAGAATAAACTAACATTGTTAGAATACATGATTTCAATTAAATGGTTAAATTAATATATAAAACTTAGTAATCAGATGGGAAATATAATGAGAAAAGACTCTTTACACCAGCAAAATTTATATTAAAAACAATGAATAAACTTATGAATTGAGCAAAATCTAGATCAAGAACTCTACAATATAAAGAAGAGGATTAAAATAAATGGAGAGGATAACATGTTCTTGGATCGGCTCATAATACCAGCATGGGCCAGTGAGCTGTGTCCTACACAACTAGACTGAGAAACAACGGCTTGAACCCGAGTGGGGCGGGGGGAGGCAGAAGAAGGAAGGACAAAAAAAAAAAAAGAATCTGTCATGAAATCAACATGACACTATAGTGTACAACTATGGTGCTCTAAAATGTCTCTTAAATGTATTATCTTAAGAGACAGTGCTACACACTTTCTTTCAAAGATATCTTGCTTCAAAAGATATTTTACTTCCAGGCTTTTTTTCTCTCTCAATCAGAAGTATAAAAGAAAACATGGCTCAGGTAAAAATGCTCACAAATTTGAAACCTGTAAAGTCAAAATCATTGAGCCTTTAAATCCAAGTACTTTTCTTTTACAAAACATTGTATTCAATACAGGCATTGAACAAGTTAGAATAGCGGCTCTTTGGGTTCCCAAAATAATGCAAGAAAACTCCCCCAGGGTATCAATGTAAACAATTAGTGGTCTCTTATCTTGTCTATAAACCTCAATGTGCCAAACAAATACTATATTTTAGCATCTGAATATTCATTAATATTATAGAATTTTAGCAAGGTAAGTTCCCTAAAAATTTCACTATCAATTCACCAACACAATTTTTAGATTGTTGAATGCCCTTAAACCCTTTAAATACCAATCTGAATTCAACATTTCCAGATCTGCTAAGGCCTAGATAGTTGGGTTTTATTCTGAGGACTAACATCCCAAGGCCAACCACTGAGAATATCTGCAAAACAAGAATGCTTATTTCATATTGCCAAATTCCTATTGGTCCCCAGAGGTATCTAGTGCACTTTAAAATATCAATAACAAATTGCACAAAAACAATTAAACAATGGCACTTTGATAAAGTATTACTTGCCTTATGAGAGGTGAAGAAGTTCTTGAACATCAACCTAAATTCCAGTACCCTGAGGTAGGATCTATACGTAAGAGGAGCATACCTCTGCCTTGGAAAAGAATGTCCTGGAAGGAATGTCCTGAAGAGAAACAGCAATGATCTCAAAGAGATTGATGGTACCTAAAACAGCCATGGGCAGTATCATTTTCAAACTGGGCCATACCTTGTGACAGCCAGTATGGCATTCACATTTTCCACATCCTCTCAAAACAACTTCTTAATGAATGACCTGAATTAAAACAAACAACAAAACCATGCAATACTTGTTGGGATGACAAGAAAAAATAAGTTTTCTCTCTTGGTAATACACAAATAAGTGATATAACTGACTAGCAGGCTTACTTTTTAATCCGCAGAATAATATTCTCAAGCAAAGACATTTTTTAGACAAATGGAGCTCCTGGTCCATCTTCTATATTGTAATTCAGCAGATTGACTCACACAATCAAATGCAACTCCATCATGCAAAAAGGGCCTTATCTGGGTGGCTGGTTAGCTGAGTTGGTGAGAGCGTGGTGCTCTTAACAACAAGGTTGCCGGTTTGATCTCCACATGAGCCACTGTGAGCTGCGCCCTCCACTAGATTGAAACAACTACTTGACTTGGAGCTGATGGGTCCTGGAAAACACGCTTAAAATTTTTAAAATTGAAAAAAAAAGGGTCTTACCTGTGAAAAATTCAGCCCATTCAATGGATGGTTCTGCTCTTCCGCCTTTTCCACCACCCCAATCTGTTTCCTCAGCCTCTCGGTCTCCTGGGCAAGGTATAGGTCTAAGACAGGCACCCCACGGGACTTAATGTCCATTTTGGTCAGGGAGTTGACCATGAGCATGACCCAGATGGGCCTCGTATGCTCCCAATTACTGGCGATGGCATTAAAGAGGTAGTCTGCATAGAGACCCTTATCACACTGGTCTGGGGTCATCCACGAAGGCATCATGAGTTTGACATACTCTAGGTGGTGGCAGTAGATGT
>NW_027423848.1:0-37028 GCF_036562045.2 Rhinolophus sinicus | reverse complement strand
AGCTCACACTGCCCTGTCTGTGAGGGAGTTTTAGCCAGTAAACAAATAACTGTATTGGAACACCCTCCTACTCACCTGATCTGGCTCCCAATGACTTCTTTCTTTGCCCGAAGATAAAGGAAATATTGAAAGGAAGACATTTTGATGACATTCAGGACATCAATGGTAATACGACAACAACTCTGATGGCCATTCCAGAAAAGAGTTCCAAAATTGCTTTGAAGGATGGACTAGTTGCTGGCATCGGTGCACAGCTTCCCAAGGGAGTACTTGAAGGTAATCATAGTGATATTCAGGACTGAGGTATGTAGCACTTTTTCTAGGATGAGTTCGCAAACTTAATTGTCTGACCTGATAATGTCCAGGGATATAACTTTCATACTGAGACTATAAGAACAAAAGCTTTATGCAGAGAGAAGTGCAAATAGATGGAGAAAATACCTAGGTCCCTAATGCCCTAGCTGAGCTGCTACATCAGCTTTGAATGACTACCTCTAACTTTCATATTAGGTGAGAAAAACAGCCTGGTTTTGTTCAATTCACTGTAATAGTATTTCCTGTTAAATGCAGCCAAATGCATTCTGAACTCATGGAGACATCCAGTTGTGTATAGAGATTCAGAGAAGCTTTTTGGAAAAAGTGATGATTAAGCTGAGTCTTCATCAATGAGTAAAATTTAACGAGGTATAAAAAAGACTTTTAGTCTGAGGTACAGCACTTCACAGTAGGCAGTTCACAGAATGATGAAAACGCCAATATAAAAGCCATAGCCTCCAAGTCCAAGACAGCCACACCCACTGGAAAGTCACCACGTGTGTGAGGGAGGTGAAGTACATAATTCGACAAAGGAGAAAGACAGAAAATATTGAAGGCAGCCAGAGGGAAATGACGTATAAACACGGGAAAACATGATTCAAATGACTTCACTTCTCCTCACAAACAATGGAGATCAGAAGATAGTGGAACAAAATGTGAAAGTGCTGAAAGGAAAAAAAATCTGTCCACCCAAAATTCTACATCAAGTGAAAATATCCCTCAAAAGTAAAGGTAAAATAAAGACATTTTCAGATAAAGGAAGATGATTGTCAGACAACCTACATTACAAGAAATGCTCAAGGTAGTTCATGGTATCAGATGGAAGATCAGAACTTAAAGAAATGAGGAGAATCTGAAATTGAAAATATACTGATAAATATAAAGGGCTATATTTCCTCTTACTAAAATAAATGACTGTTTTAAAAAATTATACCATGGTGTTGTAGGGTTTCATTTTATACATGTAATAATGATGACTACAGTATAGAAACGGAGAGTTGGGGGATCTGCGAGCGCTCAGCTACAAGATTTTTACATTTTGTTAACAATGTTAACTCTAACCTCACTGTTAAATGTTTACTGTGTATATTTAGACGTATAGCTAAAAAGTCAATATATGTATTAAAATGGAATTCTAAAAAAAATTCAAGTAATCCAAAAGAAGGTAGTAAACGTGGAACAAAGGGAAACAAAACAGAAGGGAAAAGCAAAAATCAAATAAAACATGAGCTCTGAATCCAACCATAATAAAAATTACAACAAATGTTAATGAACTAAATGCTCCAATTAAAAATAAGAGGTAATCATAAAAGACTGACAAAAAAAGGCCCAAATATATACTCTCTATAAGAATGAACTTTAAAATACAGACACAAATAGGTTGAAAGTAAATGGATGGAAAAGATATATTATGCAAACAGTTAAGTATAAGAAAACTGGGGGACTCAATAACAGATAAAATAAGATGCCAAACATAATACAATCAGAGATAAAAAGGATCATTTCATAAAGATAAAAGTTTAACTACTAAAAGAGAAACAGTAGTCATAAATATGTACGTACCTAATAATAGTTTCAAAATATATGACAGATTTAAAGGGAGACATAGACAATTGCATTATCTTAGAGCTATCTACACCTCTCTTGGCACTTGATACAAGATCTAGGCAAAATTCAGTAAAAACATAAATGATATGAATGGCGCTATGAACCACCTGGGCTTAAACGATACTCCCAACAACTACAAAATACACATTATTTTCAAGTGGACATGGTATGTTCACCAGCAAAGAAAATAAATCAAAGTATGTTTTCTGACCATAGTGGATTCAAGAAAAAATCAGTAGCTGTAAGATATAAAAGAATTTACTGAAGGGAGATCAGAAAGATATGAGAAGACAATCAGGGTTAACTGAAAAGATAGCACCGGTGATACTTATGGTCAAATATTGTCACATGGAATTATTTATCAAGATAATATAAAACAAAAGAGTTATTACAAAAGCCCAAACTTCAAGTTTTGGGTAAAATCAAAGTCTGCAAAGGATACCTAAGGGTGAAGAGTCCCAAATTAAATGTGGAAGGAAAAGAAACAAACTATTAAATAGATTAATTAGCACAGAGTAAAAAAGCACATTTCTAAGACAGGTCAACAGTGGCCATTTCATTCAGAAGCCCTTGTAGAATGTCTGTATTAAGAAAAGGAGCTGCACAACTCTGGTCCCTGTTCAATTTGGGGAACCCAGAGAGCATCACTTCAACACTTTGTATTTTAGTTCCCTGTTTATTCTTATCAAACTTGGCCATGGGCTTTTAGAGGATTAATGAATTAACAAGCTGTAACCACCTGGGGTTATTTGAGAAGATGGTGTTCATTTAGGTTTTATGGTCTGAGAGAAGTACTACTGGATGTGTAGTGGTTATACTGTATGCTTTTCTTCTAGAGCAGAAGTTTGTGAATACAATTCTTATCTGATCACAGTCTCTTCTATCTGATGGTGCATAAAACTAAAACTAACATTTACTCTGAGAAGTCTAAAAAAAGGGAAACCCTGGGGATCAGAAGCACAGCCTTTAATCATCCCCACAGCTGACAGACTGGGAGCTATACTTTAATAAGAGCTGCGCAAGTGAGTGGCAGTGAAATTTTCATATCTAGAACGGGTTCCTCCCCACCATGGCCCTATCTCCCCAGGCATCCTTGTTAACCAGTTCTTGACTAAAGGCTACAGAGTATGGAATCCTGATCCAGTAAATGATGGCACTCTAGAGGCACACAGTGCTGGGCATAGAAATCAAGCAACGTTTTCATTTCCTCCTTGGAAAACTAATTTTAAAAATGTAAGAGTTGTTTGAAAATACTTATTAATTCCTTAATGTACCACCATATTTGGGTGAAATATCTTCATAAAACAGATTTAAGCAAGGTTACTGTGCAATTTGTTTGTCTAAAAACCTGTAATCAGGATTAATCGGACTAGATAAAATCGTTCTTCTATGTTTTCATAGTACCACGTTCCTTGCATTTGTTGCAATTTTACAGTTCTTTTGCGATTATTTGAATGATGCTTTTTTCGTCTACTAGATTTTAAGTTATAAGGGCAAATAGGATGTTTGTTTTGCTAACAATTATATTTCCAATACTTAGCATAGTGACTGGCACAAAGTGGATTTTCAGTAAATATTTTAATAGAAAAAAATTATCAAGTTGTAGTCTTTCAGCCCCATCCATATTTCCTCATCCACATAATTAATGTAAATAAAACATTAGTATAAAAAAGATTAAATTAAATAACATATATTAATGTTCCTTATAAACAGCAAATTGCTTTGCAGATTTTATGCTACTTTATTATTTTTATGATCCTTATTCATCTTACCTCTCTGTCTTTACCAAGAGTTCTTATCTTTTTATTCCTTCCTCTACACCTCTTCTTTCCTCCTTTGCTATATCCCCCACTCTGTAGCCTTTTCTTTTCCCTTTGGGTTCACTACCTCCCACTCAGGTTCTCCTTTCTGAAATGAAGATTAGGGTGATGATGATGATGAGAACCACCATAAACACAGCTAAGAATCTAGGATTGTGTGACATTTCATCAAGATAATATTGGTGGGAGTACAGGAAATGAAAGTACACATGGTCATAGTTTCCCGAATCTATAGATGTATTTTGTTTTTTATTCTTGGAAGTTTGTCTACATCCTATGGTATCATTTAATACCCACCTATTTCTCTTTTTGAGAAAAAATAATTCATCTCATCATTTCAGCCCATCAGAAAGAGAAGACTATTTAATAGCTATGTCTCTCTTCCTCTCAAATATGTGCTATTGTCTAAGACTGAAGTTTAACCCAGTTAGGGACCATCTCACTTACTCAAGCCCAAATGGTAACTCTTTGCAGTGTCTTTGGGTTCAGGGTTATGGCTATTTCCTCAATCTTCCTATATGTGGAGTTAGTGGGATGGTGAAGCAAACTCTTATTGGTCTAATACATACTGTGTCCAATGTCTTACGGCCATTTTTGTGGGGTTTAAATCAGGCTTAAGCATAGGTTAAAGACTTACAGAGGTCAAGACTACATCTGGTTGTTTTATCCTGTGTACACCAGGTTATCTATCACTGTATAACAAACTGCTCTCAAATTAGTGACTTAAAGCAACAATCATTACATTTGCTCAAGAACTCAAGAGTTAGCGTTCAGTTGAGTAGCTCTTCTTTACCATGTGGTATCAGCTGGGGTCATTCCCTTGGTTGCATTCAGCTGATGGATCAGTTGGAAATTAGGATCAATTGCAGCGCTGAAATAGCTGAGGCTTGAACATCTACAATGGCTTCACTGACATATCTGGCCACTTAACTGCAATGACTGGAACAATTAGGGGATGGATGGGCAACTTGTTCTTTTTCTATGATCTCTCTCTCTCGGTAGCTGGATCTCTTTACATGGTGGTTCAGGGATCTAAGAAAGAGGAAGCAGTCACTCTCTTAAGGTCCAGCATCAGAAGTTACACAACCTCACTTTCACCACACTCTGTTTGCCAAACCCAGTCACAGGGCCAGCTCAAAATCAAGCATCAGAGAAAGACACTTCACTTCTTGATGAGTGAGTGGTAAGGCCTCCTTGCAAAAGAGCAGGTGGAATGGGAGATATAGTTGTGACCATCTTTGGAAACAAAAGCTACCATACTTGGGTACATGTCCCATTGGGTAGTTTCTTTTGATTAACTTTGGGATTACTATTGTCAAGAAGAAAGGAATCTTAGAAGTTGCCTAGCCTAACATGTCAACCAATTAATAATCCTATATATAACATCCCTGGCATATTGTTAACCTCTCTATGCCCAAACACAGCATTTCAATAAGCAGTTCATATTTGGACTAATTTCCTCCAGTTTCCTTAATCAGGATTTAAGTAAGATCTACAAATTGCATTTGGTTGATAAGTCTCTCAGATATCTTTTAATCAGTAACAAAAATCTGTTTTACCCTATTACTTGCCATTTATTTGCTAAAGAAACTGGCTCATTTATCTTACAGAAATTCCCCCATTCTGGACATGGCTTATTGCTTCCTTGATTGTAATTTAGCATGTTCCTCTCTCATTCTGTATTTTCTGTAAAATAGCAATTGATGGCTAATTGAATTTAATTTTCTTGGCACAAATACATCATAGGTGATGCTGAATACTTTAGATCAAATCATGTCAGGAGGCACAAAATGCCTGCATGTCTCTCTTTTTGTGATTTAAAACTTAACAATAGGTTCAGGTTCTGTCTGCCTAATCTACCAAGTATGAAGTTCCCTATGAATCATTCTCTTAATTGTATCAGCAGTCAGCATGCATTATTTCATTAGGTGTTGCAACCTGATCATTTCCTGATTCTGTCATTCTGCATTTATTAGTTGAACTTTTTCTATTAAAAAGATCTTTTGCTCATCAAGTATTTGGTTACACAGTTTGTATAGCAAGAGAAAAACAAATGCTTTTTTCCCTTTTATTTTCCAATTTTTTTGTATATTTGGTGCCCTAGCAACTTTTAAAGGTGATCAATGAGTTCTCTTTCATTTTTAATTCATGCATTTTAATGTGCTTGCTTCAATCCATTGGGGTCATTATTCTTTTGAGGCACAAATACCCATCTTTGGCTTGTAACAGTCCTTTGAAAGTTGTCTTCTGAGTCCTCTTGACACAACCACAGTGGTCTTTGGTCACTTCCATGAGTCCTATCATGGTAAGATGTTCCATGTTCATCTTGTACATTTCTTGCCAGAACATGCCATCAGTCATTTCTCCACAGACAGTTAGTTCCTTTCAGTAAGAGTGGATATTTACAGATCTCAATCTGGCTCAGTGATTATTGCTACTGTGTTGACATTACTGCCAGGAATTTTTTCCATGGGTAGAGCTAGGAACTAAATATTTTTAAAAGAAAAAAATGTGTCATGAATTTATACTGGTATTAACAATTCAAATTTAAGATTAAGGATTTTTCCTTAACTCTGTGACTTCAGTATTATCTCTTTTCTCTTTTTACTTACTCTGAAGTAATAATTCCTAAAAACATTAATATAATTGTTTATGGGTAAATAATTAAGTTAATGAATTACATCTGAACCTAATACATAGATATATTAATTATGAAATAGCAATATTAGTACAATTACTAAATATCTTTTACTTTTTTTTTGTCTTTTTGTCTTAAGGATATATCTTCTAGGAGTGTACATTCAAATTACTGAGAATTTTTTCAGATTACTTTGATCTAGGTTGATTATATACACCTTGTTTATATGCTGATCTTTGTAAAACAACTTTGAGATATAATTCCCATGACATACAACTCACCCATTTAAAGTGTACAATAAAATGCTTAGTGTATTTGCAGTATTGTCCTGCTTACCACCACAATCTAAGTTTAGATAATTTTTGTTCACCCAAAAGGAAAGCCTATGCTCATCAGCAGTCACTCCGCAGTCTCCCGCACCTCCATGCCTTCAGGCCCAAGGCCACCACTCATCTACCTGCCATCTCTATGGATTTGTCTATTCTGTACATGCCATATACATGGATCATACAACACGTTGTCTTTTGTGACTACCTTCTTTTACTTAGCATAATGTATTTAAGGTTCGTCCATGTTGTAGTGTCAATCAGTTACTTTATTCCTTTTTATTGGTGAGTAATATTCCATTATATGGATAGTCCATTATGTAGATATTGCATTATATGGATCATATTCATCCATTCATCGCCAGTTGATGGACATTTTGGTTGTTTCTGCTTTTTGACTGTTATGAATACTACTACTATGAACATTTGTGTACAAATTTTGACATGGACAAATGTTTTTTTATTTCTCTTGGATATATACCTAGGAGTGAAATGTATGTGTCTTTAAAAGGTACATTTGTTTCTTAGTAAAAAAACAGTAGTGATACTATTGTTTGTCATGTTATATCCAACCTAGTACTAAGGACTTAATGTACTACCTTATGTAATTGGTCAGGAAAAAGAACCTTAGAGAAGTTGTGCCCTATTTCTCTTATTTAGTAGATGTCCAAAGGAAAGGTGCTACCCCACAAAAATTACAAAGGAAAATAACCCTCAGGTTTCAGTCATATTGCCTCCTTTAGTTTCCTGCTGATACTTCACACACACACCTCAACTCAAGTTTTTGACATGATTTTAGCTTTTTACCCACAGCTCAGCAAAACCTTTCATGGATGTTAATTTGTGTATCTTTTCCTGATTTACCCAAACTATCAAAGGGTACTTACTGAAATAGGTAGATAAAATGGAGAATTATGTAGTGGAAAAGGCATGAGGTTGAAAATCAGAGACCTGGGTTCAAATCATAATTCTGCAATTCAGTAGCAATGTGACCCAGAACAAATTACTTAGTTTCTCTGTGCCGGGGTTCCTTATCTGTAAAAAGAAGACAAATAACACAGACCTCGCTAATCTTGTAAATATTAAATCTAACTGTCATAAAGTACATAGAATGCCTCACATGTTCTATGTATCTGGCAAATACTGGTCATAATTATTTTTTATTGCATAATTTCAGTTTAAGAGTATAAGTGATATTAATACTTAGTGAAAACAATTTAGTAACTGCATTGAATTCTTATTCTCCAGGCTACATAATTTATTATCAACAATTCAACAAAGGTTTAAAACTGGCATGGTAGTGGGCTGTGCACTGGGTTGCCTTGACAAACTATTGTGGGAAAGTTGTAAAATTTGTTTTCCTTTCTTTCTTTCACATGCCATTAATAAAAAACTTAGAACAGTTAAGGGGACAGATGAGCAGAAGGTGTCCTTTAAAGTGACTACAGATAAGACTCAGGCAGCTTGGCTGCTGCCCAGAGGTTCCCATTAGTCAAATGTAAATACCGCCATCCAGCTTTCTCCATTGAGAATTAAATCTCTTCTAGTGATAATATCTTGTATGCCTGTTACCCTTAGGAGAAAAAAATTAATTTCTCTAGGTTGAGTTCCTATTAATATCATCATAATAGGTCCCTGTATTCAAGTCACTGAATCTAAGTCAGTTGGTCATGACCCAACTCCACTTGTTTCAAATTATAATTATGTTTGCCAAGTTAAATTTATTTATAAATCTTCCCAGATGTCCAAAGGTCTACATAATGCTCACAAATTTGTTAAGAATTGGAATGCAAATTTAAGCTTACCATCGTTTTAGATTTTATTTTAACATCGTGCACTGCAGAGCTGACAATAACCCAAAATATCTTTCATAATTCTGACATAATCATTATGTTTTACTAATTTGCTCTCTAGTTGACATCTCCTTGTTTGATAATGGAAGATAACATGAAATTTTCTGAAATAAAAATGATTCTATAGCAATATATTTTTCAGAGACCTTATCACTATTGTTTTCAAAATTAGAAAGGTAAACCATCTGTAATGCCCTGTAACTGGTCCACTGAAAGAATCATTACCTCTTACAAATAAAATATCTAATGTGAAAAAATAACATTTGGCAATATAAAAATGCACAATTGTAGCAGGTTTTTTGAAGTATTAGTCAACATACAATAAATGTACATACTTGAAGAATACAATTTTATACATTTTGACTTACGCACATATACGCCATGAAATCATCAATGCAATCAAAATTACAAGCACTTCCAGCAGTTTCATCACGGGTCACTGTAATCCCTCCCTTCCACTCCTCTCCCCATTCTGCCACTGCCACCTCATCCCTTGGCCATCAATGATTTGCTTTCTGTCCCTACAAATTTATTCGTAATATAATTGTATTATGTAAATTAAATCAGTAGGTACTCTTTTTTTCTTTCAATTAGCATAATTATTTTGAGATTCACTAATGTTGTGATATATCATACTTTCTTTATCCATCAGCCTATTCATTAATATTTGTGTTATTTTCAGTTTAGGCTATTACAAATAATGCTTCTGTGAACATTTGTCACAAGTCTTTATATGGTCAAATCCTTTTGTTCCTCTTAGGTAATTAAGAGGAGCAGAGTGGCTAAATCATATGGTACACAAATGGTTAACTTTTAAAGAAACTGCCCAACTATTTTTCCAAATGCTTGTGCCACTTTACAAGGTAGGACAATTAAGTTCGTGAACTCATCCTAGAAAAAATGTATATACCTCATTGCTGAATATCACTACAGTCACTTTTGAAGTACTCCCCCTAGGGAAGCTATGCACGCACGCCAGCAACTAGTCCACCTTTCAAAGCAATTCTGGAACTCTTTTTCTGGAATGGCCATCAGAGCAGTACCCTTGATGTCCTGAATGTCATCAAGATGTCTTCCTTCCAATATTTCCTTTATCTTCGGGTAATGATAGAAGTCTTTGGGGGCCAGATCAGATGAGTAGGGAGGGTGTTCCAATACAGTGATTTGTTTACTGGCTAAAAACTCCCTCACAGCCAGTGCCGTGTGAGCTGGTGCATTGTGGTGATGCAAGAACCATGAATTGTTGGAGAAAAGTTCAGGTCATCTAACTTTTTCATGCAGCCTTTTCAGCACTTCCAAATAGTAAACTTGGTTCACTGTTTGTCCAATTGGTACAAATTCATAATGAATAATCCCTCTGATATCAAAAAAATTTAGCAACATCATTGCAACAAGTTCGCGAACTTCATTGTTAGACCTTTGTACATTCCCATCGGTAGTGTATCAGAGTTCCAGTACATCCACATACTTGTTAATAAGTCTTTTTAATTTTAGTACAATAAGTACACTTAGTACAATAAGTCTTTTTAATTTTAGCCATTCTCACAAGTGTGCCGTGGTAACTCATTGTGGTTTGAATTTTCATTTCCCTAATTCATACTGTTGAGTATCTTTTTAAGTGCTTATTTAGCATCATTATATCTTTACTGAGTTGTTGGCTTTCTCATTATTGAGTTTTGAGAGTTATTTATATATGCTGGATACAAGTCCTTTCTCAGGCATATGCATTTTAAATATTTTCCCACAGTCTGCAGATTTTATTTGCCTTTAAGTGCCTTTTAAGAGCTGATGTTTTTGATTTTGATAAAGCTCAATTTTTATGGATTGTGCTTTTGGTGTCATGTTGAAGAAATGTTTGACTAACATGATATCACAAAATTTTTGCTATTTTCTGTTAGAAGTTTAGCAGTTTTAGGTTTTATACTTAAAATTTATGACCCATTTTGTTTTAATTTTTATTATCTAGTACAAGGTACAGATTGAAGGTCTTTTAGGGACTGGATATAAACTTGTAATTGTGCCAGGACCATTTGTTAAAAAGACTATCTTTTCTTCACTGAATTACCTTTGAGCCATAATCTAAAATCAGTTCTCCAAATGTATGTTTCACATTCTGTTAGGAAAAATGAGACAGTTCCTCGTCAATCTTTTAGCTCATAAATTTTCTGATTTCCCACTTGGTCCTCTTTTCCCTAGGTAAACATACCAGTTATTTCAACTGCTATCCTTAATCATGATACAATGATAGACATTTTTTCCTGGTCGGGAATGATAAGAATGAGAAAGAAACAGCAATCTACTTATTGTGAACTTTCATTCTGTTCCCTTTTGGTACTGTTTGCTATTTTATTTTATTATTTGTCTTTATAAATGTAACAATTTGGCGATTCTTGCCCCTATCTGTATCATTATAACTAAGGCACTGGGTACATCATTCAATGTCAGTGAGACACCAACTGAGGCAACAGAAGCCCTCTTGTATACAGATGACATCTCTTCAGAAAAATAAGGCCGATATGGCAGGAGGGCACACATTTCACAAATCTTTTTACATGTCTGCTTCCTGAACCAGCTATGCAGATGAGTCCTCTCTTATCAGGACAGATCAAAAACATGCACGGAATTGAAAGTCTGGGGACAGAAATAGGAAGGAAGGTGCAAAAACAGAAGACAAAGGCAATAGGAGGGGGAAAAGAGGAGCGATGTGGCTCTGCTAGAGCACACGTTCCCATCAAGCATCTATCATAGAGGATAAGCAATCCCCGAGATCATATGCATATGGTCAACTTCTAACAGGACAATGACAAGATCCTGGGGCTACTGTGACACCATTCAGAGTATTCACCTGTATGTGTGAGCGCATGTGTCCGTGCCCACACACAG
The DNA here is from genome assembly GCF_036562045.2 of Rhinolophus sinicus. Taxonomy (NCBI): domain Eukaryota; kingdom Metazoa; phylum Chordata; class Mammalia; order Chiroptera; family Rhinolophidae; genus Rhinolophus; species Rhinolophus sinicus. The sequence continues at coordinate 25,585 of NW_027423848.1, read as the reverse complement.
ACATACACCCAAGATTGCACTTCTAAAACAAACATTTCGCCTTGACTCACAAGAAAGCTGTTGAGTAGCTTAAGATAAAACTCTAATAATGACATTGAACTGATGGTTAACTCTGGTTTCTCAGGGCCTTTGCCATACCCATATACTTTATTCATATTTAAAAAGTACATATTTTCTCCCTTCATTCAAATGCTACTTTATGAGGGATAAATAAATAATAAATAATTAGAGAGCCCTACAGGTGAAGCAAATTAATTTCTTCAATTCTGATTATGTTTGCTAAACGCCTGATAGAAGAGAAGAGACTCCATATAAATAAAATAACTATCACTTCCCTAAGTCACCCACATGAGTCATACTGGCTATACCTATAAATTCAGCCCTAAGCTAGCGTAGTTTTTCTTATCTACGGTTTCCATTATCGCAGGTATTTTTGTTCCTTAACACTAAATGTTAAGAGGTGGTGTCAGAATAAAAATTCTTGTATTACAAACCAATAATGATAATGAGTTGGCCTCTATTTTTATACCTAAACTTGATCAGGTGATAGTTATGTGATTGGAATAATAATGTATGACAATCATGTTTAGTACAACTTAGTAAGCCAATGTCCTATGACAACACATCACCTAGGAAGCTATATATACATTCAAGGCATGCTATTAATCACAATCTTTGCAAAGAAGAGAATAAAAACAGATTATAGTTGCAGCCAATGGGTTTCTTAATAGCCTAGAACAAAAGTAAATATTAATAGTACATTGCTACTGTTATTAGCATTTCATAAAGCACCACTAAATTTGCCCTTTGCTTTACATATATATAGTTTTTCATGTTGTTAAACTTTGGTTACATCTAAAACCTCAAATCAAATTATTCTCACCCATAAATACTTCTAAGTCACTAGATAATAGAGAAATGTAAAAATAGGGACAACTCCACTGGGATCCTGTATATTTAATTATACAACAACTATTAAATAAAGATTCACAGTTCTTTAATTATATTTTAAAATATTAGCACTATACACTATACACTTTAGGACAAGTCAACTGTGCCCTTTTGGGTTTTGATCCCAAGTAGGTCATCCCAACGGCTTTGTCTACATATGAGCAAACAGTCACCTGCTCACACAGGATGTCAAGTTGGCTCTATTACTGATTCAAGTAGGTCACTGCACAATTGATTTGTAGGCAGTGCATTAAATTTGCCAGTTCCATTATGTTTGTCCACTTTCCAACTGCAAAAGCTCATGTAATGTGTGTATAATTAAAAATTGAAGAATAGCCGTTTGGGCACACTAACCCCAAAGTTTAAATTTTTCTATAGAATGAATATAATGAATATGTAAGCTATCTTAGATATTATTACTGATACAAAGTCCTGACTGAAAGCATGTAAGAAATGAAAGACCCACCTCTCTATTGTTTTGGGGTAGAAAACTCCTGTCTTTTGTTATAAAAAAAGGAATATCTACAAATACTGACATAATACATATCACGTACCAAGTAATTTTCTGCATGTTTACATTTATTACATTCATTATTGCACAACAACTATATGAAATGGATCCAATTATTATCCCCATTTTATAGAGGTGAAAACTAACACACAGAGAGGTTAAGATCTTGCTCACATCTCACATTAGTAATTGGCAAAGCTGGAATTAGGACCCTAACAGTTTGACTTCAGAGTCTGTGCCCTCAACGACTAGGCAATAGTGCCTTTCCTTCCTTTGGACTTCTTCTTATACTTTCCCTCTTGCTAAGTTGAAGCTCCACTGCAGTTTCCACAGAGACTTTTCACCACTGCTGTCCCTTTATCAATGTGCTCTCTTGCACATAGGTTGTGGTGCGGATGGGCCACAAAATAGTTGAGTTGAAAAGAAATGAGTTCAGTGATCAAAAATAATTTTTATGAATTACTAGAAAGATAATAAAAAGTGAAATTTCAATGAGTAGAAATAATAAAAGTTTCAAGAAATCAAACGTACAAGTTGAGACCACCTCAGGGATGATGTAGATGCCTGATCACTGTACTGTACACCTGAAGCTGAAGTTGAACAATAATGAATGTCAACTATAATTTTATATATATATGTATACATACACACATATACATATATGTGTATATATACATACATGTATATATACATGTATGTATATGTACATATAGTTATATATGTATATATACATATATACATATATAGTACATATATACATATACATATATATACTTACAAGAAGCAGAGTACAGCGTTAGGAATAGAGACAGTGGAAATGTAATGGCTCTGTGCGATGTCAGAGGGGTAGCGGATGGGAGGAGGGGGGTTGTCACTGTGTGAGGGGTATAAATGATAAATGTCTAACTATTACATTGTTTTGTGTACCTGAAACTAATAAAAAAAAAAGGGAAAAAAAGTACAAGTTGATGATTAGTTTCTCCAAACAAGAGGAAACATTATCTCTCTGGATTTGAAAGAAAATAAAATGGGCATTTTAATGTTCTATTTGAGATCACTGAGATGGCACATAAGCCCTCATTAAGCAATGTGGGTCTCTAATAATGCTAATTACTGGCAAATTAATGTTTTAAATATGTTTCTGGAATCCTACAAATGGCAGTTCAAGGGATAGTCCTAAGGTACAGGATTAGCATTTGGGGAGAGTCTGTTAGCTTTGTAATGATGTGCTGATAAAGGTTGAACAACCAAATGGGAGGGAACAGGGGGAATCCCTGATTTATAGCATTAGTTAACTGATTTCTGTGAAACAAATGTTCCCACTTTATCCAGTTTCAACTACCAACTTGATGTCACTGAACACGGAGTTTAGAAGAGACACGCAACAGCACACTGTTCTTTGGTGTTTCCTCCATCCAAATAAAATAGATGTCAATGGCCTCAAGAACATAGATGATAGAAAAATGGGTTTTTAGTATTTATAACCTTTGTTTATATTTTATTTGTATGTCAATATAATTTAATTTTTAATAATAGTTGTGTTTAGCAACCAGCTTGCAAAATTCCTAAAAATTTAATCATCATCTCCTGAGAGCTGATATTAACTGACTATAATATTCTGCCACCAAAAATGTTTAAATAACTTTACAGACTATAATGTCAAAAAATAAAAGTCCATTAAATTTCTCAGGTCTAGTATCAAGTAACTAATTATAGTTGTCTGCCCCAGTTGTCTGACTCTGGAGTCCAAAAGCAAATTCTATATTCTAATCAATCACTGAGAAGGCAAAACTGTTTATTAAGAACGTTCTCCTGGCCAAGAATACTCAATATAGAAGATGTTGCCTGGTAGAAAACTATTCCCCAGAATTGCCTTAACTGAACAACTCAGTGTTTAGAAATTATATAGTCACCGAAAAAGGAATACAGATTCACTGTCACAGACTAAATAACTGGCTGATGACACACCACTGATTCTAAAAAAGGTGAATGAAGTATAGCATAATATCAAAAACCATGAACACTAGAGCTACCGTGCTTCCCCGAAAATAAGACTTAACCGGAAAATAAGCCTTAACATGATTTTTCAGGATGACATCCCCTGAACATAAGCCCTAATGTGTCTTTTGGAGCAAACCTTAATATAAGACCCGGTCTTATTTTCGGAGAAACAGGGTAGATAACTTGGCTTCGAATCCTGGCTCTTGCAATTATCATCTTTGTGAACATGGGCAAATAACTGCTTTGTGCCTGTTTTCTCATGTGCAAATGGGAATCAAAATAGTGTCTACTTCAAAGGATTGTTGTCAGTATTAAATAAGGTAATACCTATAAGTTTTGAGAACAGCACCTAGCACATAGTAAGTGTTCATCTAGTGACAGTCTATTGTTAAGAATAGGAAATATATCCTTTTATTATTTTTTCAATTTCTTTTTTTTAATAGTCTAATCCTTTTCCTTCACTATTATCTGGCAGTAATAGTGGCAGTAATAGCAGCCGCCACTTATTGAGCACTTATTTTTGCTAAGTCTTTTATGTGTGTGTGAACGAGTGTATTTGGATTTGATTGCTCATAATTTACAACCAAACGTGAGAAAGACACATTTTACCCATTCTTTATAGGTGAGAAAAGTGAGGTATATTGAGGTAACACGACTTTCACAGCTGACATAACTAGTAAGTGGTGTAGGTAACATTTAAACTCCCTGCCTTCAAAAACCGAATGTACTTTTCCCTAACACTGCCTCTCTATGATCTCCCATCAGTTGATACTCTTTATCACAAACTATCACTTGAAATGCTCTTTCCATGGTTGCTGTGACACTTCATTTTGCCTGATTTTCCTAATTCTATTTTTAATCATCCCTATCTCAGTGAGTCCTAGCTACACATTATACACCATCTTCACATGGCATTTATTCACTCTGTGTGCATGTCTGTTTGTGTCCAAATTTGTCCCTTTTTGTAAGGACACCAGTCATATCAAATTAGGGCTCATTCTAATGACCTCATCTTGACTACATCTGCAAAGACCCTATTTTCAAATACAGTCACATCCTGAGGTACTGGGGGTTAGGACTTCAGCATATGAATTTGGCAGGGAGGACAGAATTCAACCCATAACAGTGCTTACCCCACACTCATTTTCTCATAATGAGAAATTTCTGTTTGCTCTTTTATTGTCTACTGTGCTTTTCTGGGCTTTCCTTTTACAAATGTTTAGATTTGAAAAAAAAGTTAAATTTTCAATTATTTATTTACATCCTACCTCTTTCAAGGGGAATTTGCAGTTATTTACAAAATATAAACAGTGAAAAGAATAAACTAAATATATAAAACAGTGAGTATGGAGATAAAATATTTCTAGATTTAGAAACATAAATCTAGAAGATTCTGTTTATTTTACATGCCATATGTCCTGCACAGTAACTAGAGGTGAGTTGCAAGTATGGATTATAACAATTCATTATTTTAAAGAACTTTCATGATGATAAAAGTAACATGTATATTGTAGAAATTTGAAAAACACAAATAAGGCATCAGACCTATTCTTAATACCACCACGATGAACATTCTGGTATGTGTCATCCCAACTATTATATCGATAGACAGACAAAGATCTGTAATTTAGAAATTAGTGGTATATACGATTTTGTAGGTTGTCTTCTTTACTATATTGTGAGCATCATTTTACAGATTATTAACAGTATAATTTATTTAACTCATGATTTAAATTTTATTATAAATGAGTGACTAAGGGCATTGTACTTTTGTTGAATTTGACTAAAGACTACAGAATCAAAAACTGGATGTTAAAAATCACTTTTACCCAAACAGAATGGGCAGAGCTGGATATAATTTAGCAAGACTCTACTGAAAAATATAAATCACCAAAGATAGAGTTTCGGTCGAATTCATACAGAAAAGGAGCACTAATAATGTTTGAAAGACCCTCACTCCATTTAATTCACTCCATTTAGTTCAGTAGCTTTTTCCTGACATGCACTATTTCATTCTACTACAAGAACTGTTTCTTATGAACAAGATGTATCCCTCTATTACTGTCAAAAAGTACATAAAAGGTCTGAGGTTTTACCCTGTTAACAAGCTAGTAAGCTGGTCTGTTACTGTGTCATGGATGCTGGCAGAAAACATGAGATTCCTGGATCAGAGAAAAACGACTTCACTATTCATGACAAAGCAGTAGCCAGAGCTTCCTGCTTGTTTGCTTTGGCTCTTCCAAGTCCCGCAGAAATAATGTAAGTGGGCCTACATGGTTGCCTTCATAAGCAGTGAGCTACATTTCAGTAGAGGAACGCTGAGCTTGGGGAATTTACAACTTTCATAGCTGGCAAAAGGAACCCTGCTCTTTGTCTGGGGAAAGACATCATCTCACCCCTCAAGGCAGCTCACTGCAAACACAAAATTTAGCAATGGCCTGGGCAAAACGCAGTCAGGGTCTGGCATTCTTGACATACCAAGCCAGAAACTGCAGGAACCGCCATGGGCCACCACTGATTGCTCTCCCAACAATCCCCATTTTCCAGTCACAGTCTCATCAAATCCTGGTATTTAACAGAATATTTTTTCCCTTCTTAGTTTAAATATTAGGTTTACTTTTTTATAGGCCTTGAAAGTATAGGCATTATTTTTAGTTTTCTGTGGCCATATCTATTCATTTATACAATCTATAAATAGTTATTGAGCTCCTATGATGACAGGAAATGTGCTACATGTTGAACTACCCTTTTTCCTGATTCTTAGTTATTTTCGCTCAAAAATTACTAGACGTGCAGTATATGATTGTTTTCGTTGGTATTTTCCAAAGTATCTGATTTTGTAATGTTTTCTTCGTATTTTCATCCTCAAATTTGAAGTTTCTTAATCAGACTAAATCATTTTTAATGTATGCTCTTCCCAGTCTTTCATTGCCTACGATTCCATGCCTTATCAGGAATTCATTATAGTTGGGTAACAAATCATCATAAAGAAAATACAACCCTATTTTCTAATAGCATCAGCATAAGCAGTTTTAAACTTTGGCATCTGCTTTTTGTGCCAAAGTCACAACCTTCAACTTGAGATCTAAATCCATCTGCCTCCCCCTTAGTCTTCCAGTTTCCCTCCCCAAACCTCCAAGTCACTAAAATTATGTTCCAGGTTTCTTTTGGCTCCCTGTATCCTCCTCTGTGGATCTGTCTCCGTGGAGAACAGTTGGTATGCTTCACCTATTTTGGCAAGCTTGCTGATGCATCTTAGGTGCATACTCCAAGGACGGAGCACACGTTCCAAATGACAGTTCACTATGAGGCCTATAACGCCTACCATACTCCACTTTTCATTAAGGGGCTACATCCTACCTTATTTGTCTCTTCCTCCAAGAAGCGGTAACTTGATTCCAAACACCTGTTGTTGACCATGGCCTCTTCTTCTTGGTCTGTGAAGAAATGTTGTACACATCCACAATTAACTGTACGAAATTTCTACTCCTCTTTCTACTCTGTGGTAGGTTCTACTCCATGTTAACCTCTTGGCACTGGTTTTGATAGCCTTTCATCTCCTTGAATCATTTTTCTTTCAGACTTACTTTCTGGTTGTTCTTCTCTTATCTAAGAAGCCTTTATCCTGACTGGTAAGCCAGAATACTGACAGGCATTCCTCATGTCCCTCAGTTTCTGCCTTAGCAGGAAAGCTCTCTCACATGAATATGCTTGATAGGGAGGCAAATGCATAAGATCCCTGCTAGCAATTTAAACAGGTCCCCGAAAGTTATGCTTATGGGTCCCAAGTTGAAATTTTCTCCTTAGAAGCTGTTAGAGTAATGATTTGATGGGCCAGTTTTCTGGAGATTAAAGGGACTCCTACAAACATTGCTTTAACATTGTTTGGCCACTCTGCTCCCCTCGCAGATAATCTCTGCTAACATTAAAAAATAATTATTACAACTAATTTCACCAGAACATCAACCTCATTTTTCCTTAGTAAACAAATAGCTACCTTACATGATATCATTTCATGAATACCTACTGTGTGCCAGGTGCTTTATTTCATTTATGAGATTCTAGTATAGATAATTCTTACAATGTTTGCTGTAAGTGAAAACTTTATAATTCTAAGTGCTTTCAAATATTAAAATGGTGGAGCTGAGAATCAACCCCAGGCATCAGATTCCAGATCTGTGCCCTTAATCACCGAGATGTGTGTGTGTGTGTGTGTGTGTGTGTGTGTGTGTGTGTGTGATCATAAGACTGCAACAAAGCAGCATAAAGAAAATAAAACCCTACTTTTCCAGTAGCATCAACAGTTTTTAATTTTCTATTTACTTAATTTTCACAATAACCCTAAAAGGCTAGTCATTCACAATTTGAAAATGAGAAAACTTAGGCAGAGCGAGGTTAAATACATTTCTCAGGGCAATCACTTATAGATGGTAAATCTCAGGTTCAAACTTAGGCATCACTGATGTTTCACAAAGCACACTGCCTCTTGTATAAATTCTCTTCGTCTTAATTAAACCCTGCTAAATAATAGCATCCTTGTATCAGTTATCTATTGATGAAATAATCCTACATAACAAACAACCACAAGACCTCAATGAACACATTTTTAAAATGTATTTATGTCACATGTTCCCGTGACTCCACTAACTTGGGCTGGGCTTGCTCGTGCATCTCTGTACTCGTCAGTGAATCAGGTAAACACCTTTCTGATTCTGGCAGGGCTCACTCACATGTCTTGGGATTAGTTGACTGTCAAATGATTTAGGGTGGTATTAGCTGCAATGCCAAGAATGATTGGGCTCTGCAAGCCTGAATATGTACTGACAGCAATGACACGAATTCAAAAGAAAGTGGAAATATGAAGGTCTTTTTCAAGCTTTCATTTGTATCATGTGTGCTAATATCCCACTGGTCAAAGAAAGTCACTTGGCTGGGTCCAGAATATCAATGGAAAGACACTACAAGGTTACATGGCAAAGGGTGTGGATACATGGGGGACGAAGCATTGGGACCATAATACAATCAGTCTACTGCAGTCATTGTCACTGGGGCTCCATAGCCAAGTCATAGAATTATGCATTTAGTTGTGTTTGAGAACTGACTACTAAATTTCCAGGAATTTTGTGAGCCAGTTGTTAAACCATTAGTAGCTTGAAATCAGCCCACAGTGAAAGTATTTATACCACAAAAACTGGTCAATCACTGTAAATCAAGGCCTTATATAGTCAGTTTATCAGCATACTGCTGTATGTATCTCAGAACTTTCAAATACTGCCTTACTCAGAAAATTTCAAATGATTAGGTGACAAAAGTACTTTCTGTTTTGCATCAAATAAATAATATGGGTATTATGTATGATCAGGTTGCTATTTTGTTTTGTTTTCCTTATTTACCTTCTATACAAGCAAACAGCCTAAATTAACAGTTCTAAAGATAAATGGCTCATCATTTCTTTAATAGGTAAAGAATAGTAATTACGTAAAAATCATCAGAGAAATTACGTATGAGTCAAAAGATTCCAATTTGCTATTTTTAAGAGTATTTTAATTCTCATTCATTCTGTCTGTTCAGCAAATCTGCTGCAGCGAACTCTGGGGGAAGCATTAGGTTACAGAATATATGAATTTGTCGAAGTAATTTAGGCTGACTTAGAATCACAGATCATATGTGGAGTTCCTTCTATCACTGAAAGGATTTGAGAACAGCTGTATCTTTTTTCATAAAAAATAGATATTCATTTTATTTTAAACATAAGTAAGTGCTCCACAAACTGCGACTGATGAAGCTGGGGGCACAAGAAATGCAAATCTTTCTAACCTTTTAGCAATTTCCCCAAGTCTCTAGTAGTCCGTCACCATCAACAGCAAAACAAACAAAGAAACAAAACCAGAAAAGAAAAAAAGTAGCCAATAGGCCATGATTCAAGAAATTATATATTACTGGAAAGAGTTGAAAATGACGATGTATTGGTGTTTTTCTTTCCTCAGAAAGGGCGAGGAAAGAAAAGGGGGGGGGGTAAGGAAAGTGTAAAATGATTCTTTTTTTTCTGTGAAAATTGTAACTATAGCAGTAAGTTGTGAAATTGTACCCATTATTTCTTTCTTATTAAGAAAACACATATCTGAGCACATACACATATATTCTCTCCATCCCCCCTCTCTATATGTGTATCTATCTATATATGTATATGTGTATATAGATATATACGTATATATATATATATATGTATATGTATATGTATATCTATATATAGATACACACATATATGTAATTTTACTTTTGCAGAATATAAAGACCATGCCTGGAGCCAAATTGTCTTAGTTCACCTGTAAGCTCTGTGACTTTGAGTAAGTATTTAACCTCTTTGTGTTCATTTTCTCCATCTGTAAAATGTGGCTAAAAACAGTATCTATCTCATTGGGTTGCTTGTTATGAGTATTAAAAGAATTAATACAGGTAAAGTACTTAAAAATGCCTATAAATTCTCAAAAAATGTTGCTTGCCATTATATGAATCCCAAACCTTTTTAAGTAACTTAAAAAAAACTAATAGGTTAACTGAGAAAGCTTACTCGTTATTAGTTGTCGTTATTTAAGATATTGCTTTACTTCTCAAGAATTACTGTGTCACATCAGTACAGATCAGGTGTGAGGAGACGCAGTCTGAGGAGGGCATCTGCAGCTCAGGCTCTGGGTAAAGATACCGACCTCCCACTTTATCTTTATATACCATATATAGTAACACTTATGGAAGCGCACATAATAAAGACCTTATGAAAACGTGATATCTTTGTCACTTATAATTCCTTATCACCTTTAATTCCATTGAAATTATAGGACATAGAATATATCTGAGTGCTTAATAATCATCCTTGCTTTAGGTATCTCTTAACTAGGATAAAAACTTAGAAGTATTGGAAATATTTACCTGTATTTTTATCTTTTAATAACTGTGACTTCACACTGGGGTCAAAGTTAAAATGTGAATTGTTATCTCTTGATAGTATATGCCTGGCAAAAGCCCTGAAGACATAATAGGAAAAGAGAAGAGTGAATAGTCCTGGTAATGAAATATAAAATTACTATAAAAGATGACTTTACAATTGTTTAATATACTAGGCTGAGATGCAAAGACTGTTTCATATTTTGGAAGCATGGAGTTTAATTATACAGAATAGATAACTGGAAACCTCAAATGTACAGACATACATATCTCAATAAAAACCCACTGAGGTAAAAACTGAAAATTGAAGTTGTATTCTATAAAATGGTTTTATTATGCAATGCTTATAGGTAGAGCAAAATAGGTATAGACTAGTTATAAACTAGCTGTTTATAAATCTGGGAAATCAGATGCTGTTAAGATTAGGCGGCATCTATAAAATTGGTCCTATTTGTTTTTCTAAGCTTTATTTGAATATGTATTCTTATGCAATATATACTTATATCTTGTTATAGAACATCAATTTATATTTATATTTTAATTAAGAGAAATATAACTCTATATTTACAGGAGATTAAATAGCCTCCGACACTTTCAATATAATAGTCATAGAATATGTTGTAAGGAAACAATATTAAACAACTTTAATTTTAATTTAAAAATTGTAACTTATGGTATGATAGGTGATCACTCAAAATCAAACAGAGTTAAGTCAATATTCAGAAGCCCAGATTTTCAAAGACTAGCACTGCCAGACCAAACTGGGTGGTCCTTATAGATGAAACAAGAAAATAAATACTTTAAATATTAGCCTTTATAATATGGAAGTGTTTTATAGAAAACACAAGTAGTTTCATTATATTAAATGACATTAAGGTTGTCTATATAACTGGTCTCACGATTCATCATTGTTAAATGGCCTCTGCACATCAAGTACTAACACTCTCTGCTCATTAAAAGGAGCCAATCTAACTGGTGTCAGATGGGTACCAGATTTACCAGGGTGATCACCTCATAAGTTATATAAACGTCAAATCACTATGTTGTACACCTGAAACTAGTATAATATTGTATGTCAACTGTAATGAAAAATAAAACAATTAAAAAATAAACAAACAAAAGGACCCAATCTAAAAGAACATTATCAGATATGTTTTATTATAGGGCCATTTAATGAAACAATTTTTTTGTGTGTTTTGTTTTCTGATACATCCACAGAAGAAGAAAAACTGTTTTCAGGGATAAGATGAATGCTTTTGTCATCCATCTACAGGTTAAAATGGTTGACTCGGCAGCACTTTTGAGTACAATGTAGAGCCTACAGGAACAACCTGATGGCACTTTAGTTTATTGTACTTAACGGCACTCAGGATGAGTGTTTTATTCACACAGATTTCCCCTAGCTGAAATTAATTTCTCCCTTCTTTGTGCTTGCAGAGCACATGCTTTCTTCCTCTCCTACAACACTTGCCACATTTTGCCTTACTCTAAGCTCTACATTTTTGTGTAAAAAGGTGAAACATCAATACGTACAAATACGTTCATAAAATTTAAAAAATTCTTTCCTCCTTCTCCATATACCCTTCTTCTAAATCAATACTCTAAGTGCATGCTTGCTACTCAGAGTGCTAAGTATAGGTCAAATGATACCACTATAAAACAAACCAACATGAAAAACTAAAGAAGAGTGACTAGGATGAAGGCACAAAGTAACATTTTATATATTTTTAGTCTATGCACTGCAATGCTAGAAAACTATCAGTTTCCTTCTGACCACAAAATATTTAGCCTGTATACCACATCATAAAAAGGAAATTGTGTGAATTTAAGGTCTACTCAATGGCAAAAGATTGTTATCTTCTCTTGGGCAAATTCAATCTTGGAATAAAGCCTTATATTCCTTTGTCCTAGACCACATAACAGGTACTAAAAATCTTTGTTAAATTGCATTCATCAAGTGAACAGAATTTACATTTGTTGATTCTAGGCTTCATGACACTGATGTGGCAAACCCCTGCCCCCCCATTCTACTCAGTATCTACAGGCCACTATTATCATGAATGAATGAATGAATGAATGGGAAAAAGAAAAAGAGAAGTTTTAACTGACTTAGCTATAACTGTCTTCTTTGTAGTCTGGGAAATTGAGGAACAGAGAGCAGATAGATCTAGTCAAGGGGTCAAGGATAAAATTTAAAAGCTTTAAATTATCTTATACCTCAGCTGTACAAACAATTTCACAAGTTTACCCTTTCAAATCATTTAGAGGCCATTATCTTGATGAAGGCACTGAAGCCTTAGGAGTGAAAAAGAAAAGTCTTTAAATAGAAACTACTGAATCCAAATTAAGTCTGCACGTGAGGTGGCAGAAGAAAAAAGATCAATTATAGGTTTTGATGTGTGAGGATTTTGCTGCTCATCCATGAGAAGGTGAAAGCAGCAGGACGATGAGATCACGTGTGCCATCTACCACTATAGATTCACAGCCTCTTATGAAGACACAGACCAAGGTTCTTACGAGCTGTGTTTTAAGAAATTCGATTTAAAAAGTATTTTAAAAGTATAAAACAAATGAGACGCTTGATTGGCTGATGTGACACCAGACAAATTAATTTGACTGAATACATGCTGATATATTTCCGGAAGTAAACAGACGTTTGGGGTCACATATAAAGATATCCTTAAGAGAGAATAGAAAAGCTGACTAATTAGGGCCTATCATGGTTGCATTGAATGTCATATTTGTTTTTGTGTGTGTGTCCTCTTTTCCTCCTCCGCATCCCAGAAGGGCAATTGGCTATTATGATATAAAAAAGAAAGAAAAAGATCTAGAAAGAATGATTTATTCATGGGTATAAGACAGTGAAATAACATGGAACAGAAATCAGGGCAACAGAATGTAGTGTGTGGCAAGAATGAAACTAAATGTGTCTACTCTGTCTTAGAAATTTTGCCAGGTGATGACTTAGAATTTAACTTTGTACTTATCAGTCTGGTTCCTTGGAATAGTAGGACCTTTTTTGTAAGCTTACTGTCTATACAGTGTCTCTGAAGACTTAGTCTCTCTTTGTCTGTGTTTGATTAAGGGCCCATTATTCCTTGGTTTTGTGATATCTTACACAGTCAAATCATCATTTTAGCTGAGCAATCTTTTTATGGAGGAAAAAGTAAATGCAATGTGGGACTGAGCAGTAGTACCACATGAGACCAAAGAAATAATCTCCCTTATCATTACAGCAGCATCACCTAAACCCCTATAAGGCTGTCAGGTTTGCTGTGTGAACGTCTGAAATATGACTTCATTGCATTTCATGGACTGTCAACACCGGCCACACCATGGAAGATTAGCCCATGATCTGACCCACAAAATGTGTGAATCCACAGATACTATGACACTTATCATAAAGAGAAAATCTTATTATCAAGATTCATGACATACCCTGATTTAAAGGTTTTAAGGACCATAGAGTAATCAAGAGACTACATAAAATGTAACTAGACTGCAGTAGTTATTTCATTTTTGATATGTTATGCATAATTAGCTTTAATATCATCTGATTTGTAAAAATGAAACCTGTAGTCCTTTCTTTCAGCCTAGAAATACAAAAGATCAAGAAGGTTGTTGTGACAAATAATAAATGAAAACTACTATAAAAGGACTATACAAATATGAATAGCCATACACTGTCAAAAAATAATCAAAGAACCTTTTTAATGTGAATGTACTGATAAATTACGTCAAAGCACTTACTTGTAACCAAACAGTTCAGATGAGTTACTTTAGTGTGATCAGACCACCCCCATTATGTTGTGTTTAGTTCTGGGCATTATATTCCAAGAGGGAAGCATACAATTTTACAGTAGATTCAGAGGAAGACAAGGACCCAATATCCTGAGGCAAGCTGCAGTACTTGGGAAGATGAAGACTGAAGAAAAGGCAAGTCAAAAGAGATACGATGTTTTCAATCATATATATGGCTGCCACGTGAAAAAGAATGAACTGTTTTCTGTGTCTCCAAGATAAGTGGGGAAACACTGACATTGGGAGGAAGTTCTTGATTCCATATGATGTTGACTCTGGAGAGTTCTGTAGATAGAATAGGCGACCTCAAGAGGAAAGTTTTCTAGTTGCTAGACATATTCACATACAAGTTGGTTTAACTATTGTGGAAAACTTTCAAACACAGGAAAGGCAGTAGTTAAGAAAACAACTTCCAATCATTAAAGCATTTGACACCTTTATGAATATTTTACAATGAATGAACACATATTGGAACGACAGTCTAATTTATGTGACCTAATGATGGGGCCATTAGGAAAAGCAGAAGGTGATAGTTACCTGTCTCCATGGCCCTCCCTCTTGCTACTTTCTAGTTGAAGCCCCTCCTGTGAATGGCTGCTATGCTGATTTTTATGAGGCCCTTTCCTCTTGATAAAATTAGTTATCCAGAAACAACTCCATTTCTTTGCAGTCTAGAAAAATGGCAGTAACTTAGGATAGGGGTAGACGTTGGCATGGACAGTGTCTCTCTTTGTATCATCACAGAAAACCTAATGGCGCCTCAATAATGTGCACTGATTTCATACATACATACATACATACATACATACATAACATTGAATCATCATGGATGTTATTAACTGAGTAATCTCTTTAATGAGCTTCTATGCACCCTGAAGTTGTTTTTTTCCATTATGGGATCTTGGAGCAGGCCTAATTTGGATGGAGTTGGAAACATTAAACTCTAGTCGAATGCATTGTGGTTGTTTTGTTTACACAAATATTACAGAGAAAGTCTCAAGGCAAGATATGGTTGTTGAATTAGGCTTCTTATCGTACTAATGAGCGTGTGGCAAATGTAAGGTGTATAACATCACCAGTGTTGCAGCACAATTTGAGAGAGGGTTAGATGTTTAGAAAAATGAAAGGGCTTTTAGGGATACTACAGGCATTCTTTAGCCTAGAAAGAACTTTCACAAACTAAAATGTGTTAATCATAAAAGCCACAGCTCTAATTCTGCTGAGATAAAAATCCTAGAAAAGACTCATCAGGAAATTTCTGTAGTTAGATTTAAAGGGACACTAACTAAATCAGGGTTTCAGGAGAGCAGTTTTGAGCTGTGTTCAAATGGAACAGACTATAGATCCTGTTTATCAGTAATATAAAGATGTAAGTGAATTTGTTTTGAGCCTTGTAAAAAACTCAAAACTAGAAAGATACATCTGTGAAAGCAAGAAAACCAAAACTTGTGGCAAACTGATTGTGGCTGTATTCTGACAACTCTGATCACCATATATAATTTATTTTCCAGATTCCCTGTCGTGGTACTTATGGAGGGCTGTGAAAGTGAACACATTCTGAAAACATTCTATTGTAATACATACCTTATCGAAGGGCTTCCCCAGAGAGGAGAAAGGTTTTCAATCAAAGTGGTCCAGTCTGCAGAAAAGTGCTTTCTTTTCCACCCCCACCCCAAGATTTCTTCCCCCACAACACCAGCTCCTTTTAAACTTTGACTAGTGACAGCACAGGGTATAGAAGACATGCTATTCTGAGATTTTTAGTTGAGCTTTGCTTATTCACAAATATAAAGACTGATGTTGCTTTAGTTCTTAAGGTCAATCTACCTGTGTATCACTGGAAAATAACTATTGGATTTTAAACATGGAAAAAAGTATGTGTAATACATTTTTCTTGCTTCATATGCCATATGATGCTGTACGGTAGTATTAATATTTCTAGTATATAACCATCAGTATTTTGAGTGAATCTTTCAAAATACCAAAATATTCCAGGACCTCCCCCTTTTCTGATTTTTTTAAAATCTCAAAAACAATATTGTAACACCACTCTCTGAAACCAACTGCTTCCTTTCTATTCTCAATTCTACTGTCTTCACCTATAATATCTTATAACTTCTTGCCAGAACTATATATAATAATCTCCTAAACTCCTGTCTTCCTCCATTCCATTCATCCTATGCAACATGGGCAGATTAATCTTCCTATAACACTGCAATTGCCACATACCTGCCTAAAAAGCTTCAGTAGCTCACCATTAACTATAGAACAAAAATAGGAAGCCATTGTAATTAATTGAGCAAATTCTGATTAACAAAGTGTTTTAAAGGGTTGATTTCAGTAGCAGCATTGATTAAAGAAGGGAAGTAGAAAGATTATGTAAATGATAATTTCAATAATCTGGTCAAAATGATGGGAACCTAAACATGGTATTAGTACTTAAAATTCAGGGGGGGAAATCACATATCCAAGAAATATTGCAAAATTTTAATTGTTCTGAGGACAGTATGATTTAAAGAGGAAGAGAAAACCAGAAAGTTGGGTGATCCTGGGTGACTACAAGGGTACTGCTGCCAGTGACTGTAAGGACGGAAATTAGAAAAGGCAACCATTTTGGGGGATGAATTGATTAATTAGAAATGGTTATAGGAATGTAAATAAAAATGTTCATTATTGGAAATAGGACAATAGCTTTTATTTATAGTTGGGGCTTTGAGATAGGGATTTGAGGATAAAGGTGAGAATCTGAACATTAAGAAGACATTAAAATTCAAGGGAATGCATGCCTTCTCAGCGGAAATGGCTTTAAACAGGGAAGAACATAATGTCAGAGGTTGAACTTTAAAGAACACCTACGCTCTGGAGGGCATCTTAGAAGCTACAGTTGATAAACATTAGGCACACATGTAGGAAGAGACCCAGAAGAGTTCAGTGCTACAGAAGTTCAGGAGAAATAAACTGTTAAAATATCAAAGAGGATGCAGATGATAAAAGTCCTTTGTATTTGGTGATGTGAAAAAAATCTCACCAGATCCAAATATGACATATGAAGAGTAAGCAAGAATCAGAGTGGTACAGATGGATGGCAAATTACATGAAGATTAAAAGGTAATAAATAACACTTATAGTATTAATACTTCACAATTTATAATGGACTCCTTACATACCTTAGGATGTTAAGAAATTGGATAGAAACTGTTTGGTTCAAGTAAGATAATTTTTTAAATTAAGGAGATTTGGCAAAAAAAAAAGAAAAAAAAAGACCGAAAAAAAAAGACAAAAAAAAAAAAAAGTCAGAGGGGGAAAAAAGACCAAAGTAGCTAAAGGGGATAAAAATAGGAAGCTAACTCTAGTCTGCAGTACACAGGTACTGAATAGACAATACATACGAGGGAAAAAAAGTAGCAAGTTTTACCATGATCTACTGAGCTAAAAATAAGAATGAGAAATCTTACTCTGCCTTCATTTTTTCTTTTTTTTTAATTAAAGTTTATTGGGGTGACAATTGTTAGTAAAGTTACATGGTTTCAGGTGTACAATTCTGTAATATATCATCTATATATCACATTGTGATTTTTTTTCCAGTAGAAAGAGGGAATGATCAGTTTTTGAAAGTTGGAGTGGAGCTGGGGGTTTCAAAGAGAAAAGTCTACAATAGCTATTGAATTGTCAAGCAAGCTGAATTTTTACAGCATAAATTTGTAATGGATCAAGTCATCAAAAGTCTCCAACTTCTCCCATCTGTGATGACACAGAATTAGGAGTGTAGAAATCAAATACTGGGGAGAGATTCAATATTGAGTAGGTATTTGCTTATGGGCTTGGCAAAAATCTACCATTGAGATAAAACAAAAAACACACCTAACTTGATGCAATTTTTAAGGGCCCCAACACACTAAACTATACAGATATTCTAAATATGGAAGCTCTTAATGTTCTAAAATAGCTTTTAAAATATTTCTAGAAATTTGCACTGTAAAATTGACCAGATATCCTTTCTTAATGGCATTCTTAGTGTTCTATAAAAACAATATTGAGGTAACTTACAGTTCATACAGCACTTTCATATGTACTATCTCATTTGATATTCACAAGTCCAGACACTACTCAACCTGAATCAGGGTAAAGAATTTTGAATATCTGAGTTGCTTTCAACTTTGTCTCTGTCAATCAGCTTTCTCTCACCCTACCATTGATAATAGGGGCTTAGGAAAAGTTATGGTAATGAGAGGGGGGAAAAAAACACATTCCATTTACTATGCATTTTTGGAAGTTTGCTTCTACCTATGGTTTTGGTTCTCACATTTTGCATTCTGCCTAGATATAAAAAGCTGGGTTGCGCCTAGGGCTGTGGTTCACCTAAGAATGACCTCTGCACTAAAGAACTTAGCAACCTACTTTTCTTTGGGTTTGATAAAATTCTAGGCTAGGTGCAGCAATTTAATTAAATACGTTCAAAGTATTGAAGTTCATTCAAATAATTCAGCAAAATATACTGAGTATCTTCTCTATGCAAATACAAGTATGTGCTTAAATTTTACAATATTACAGGGAAAATAAGATATTTTCAGGGAAGAAATATAGGTTTTATGTGATTGCAAACTCAGGATGTGTGCATAGTGATATCACTGTCAGAAAAGCTAATGTGCTCTTGGGCTGTGTTACAAGATGTCTGGAATACAGAGCAAAGATAGTGATAAGTCTACTCTGTTTTTGTTTTATTTTTTCAAAACTATTAAATTTACTATTGATAGACTACTGTAATCACAGTCCACATTCAAATTTTGATAATCACTCCAATTGTGTCTTTTATAGCAATTACTTCCCCACTTCACGGTCATTTGCTGCATTTTGTTGCCATATACTGTGTTTTTCTTTATAATCTTATTATATTTCCCACCTGGTGTGTTTACCTTAGAAAAATTAGAGCTATCCTGAGGACTGTCCAGAGTGATAGAGGGACTCAAAGCAATGTGGTATCAGAAGTATTTGAAAGAACGAGAAATATTTAGCCAGAGAATTGAATATATATGGGCAGCAGAAAGATTATCATTACTGTGGCTGACCAACAGAGGGGAAAACTGAGGCCTTTCTATTGACCTGACAGGAGTCAGTTTTGGGCTCAGAATGAGTGAGGTTTTGGGTTACTTCATGAGGGTTTTAATTTACTATTTATTAAAAGATAAACAGCTTCTTGTCAAGGGCTTCAACATCGGACAAGAGATTGAATTAGGATATATTTAAGGCTCTTTTCAAATTTTAGTCTTATTTCTAATGTGTACTAACTTTTAAATCATAGTGTGATTGTGTCTGTGTATAACTATAAACAAAGCCCCATGGAATAAAACAAAAAGAGACTTTGGCAGAGAGAATAATCTACAGAAAATGTACCATTTGAGTGGAAACTTGAATGATTGATAGGATTTTGACTGTAATATTGGGCACCTTATGCTAACAATTAAATGATTTAAGTGCATGAAGATTGCAATTATTCACACTGCAACTTAGGTATGAAAAAATTTTTCATTTTATCTAAAACTGATTTGGTCATCTTCATGAAATCTCATTCACTGATATATAAGGGAGGGGGTGTGTGTTTTTAGTCTAATCCAGGAAACTGGTTTCAATCAGTATTTTAATTAGTTCCTGTAGGTAAAGTTCACCTTTTTTAGGTAAGATCCTCAGTCTTTCAGATTTCTACCTTTTCCCCGACATCTTATTTCAGATTGTGTTTGGGAGTATCAGGAGAGGGGAGCTTCCATTAACTTCAGGTATTGGAACAAAGAATTACTGGATTTGAGTAATGTCTTTTGCCTCCTCTGATCTCTGTGGTGACATCCTTTGTATGCCTAGTTGCTTCTGGTCTTTCACATGAAGATGGTGGCTGGAGGAACTCATGGTTTGTGCCTTCTCAGTTTGGTCAGGGCCTGATAGCCATCTCTAACAGGTTTCATCTTCTTGGTACTTTAGACATCCCTGGCCTAGGTCCATCCTGCAGTTTCTGATAGAGTATCAACTTATTATTATTATTATTATTATTATTATTAAAGTTTATTGGGGTAACAATTGTTAGTAAAGTTATATAGGTTTCAGGTGTACAATTCAGTAATACATCATCTATATTATCACATTGTGTGCTCACCACCCAGAGTCAGTTCTCTTTTCATTACCATATAGTTGATACCTTTTACCCTTATCCACCACACCTCCCCTTCCCCCTTACTCTCTGGTAACCACTAAACTATTGTCTGTGTCTATGAGCTAGATAAAGAAGATGTGGTATATATACACAATGGAATACTATTCTGCCATAAGAAAAAATGAAACAGTGCCATTTGTGCAACGTAGATGGATCTTGAGATTATGCCAAACAAAATAAAACAGACAGAAAAAGTCGAGAACCGTATGATTTCACTGATATGTGGTATATAAAACTGAAAATAGCAAAAGAACCAGACAAACAAATGAAGAAACAAAAACTCAGACACCTTGCTGTTTTGACATCAGACTTCATGATAGGTCTGCTAGCTCTCAACTCAGCTACCTTCTGAGTACACAGGAACTTTCAGCAGTTCTGGAAAGTAAACTCCTGCCCTCCCTCCATCTATAATGCCCTGTTCAAGGTTATTTGAATGTGGTAACCTCAGCCTGGTTAAGTGATATCCTTCCAAAGATTTAAGAATTGGGGCAGAATTTTTTCTTTCCTTGAGTTTTCCCATACCTATCTGGATATTTCTAAAGCTATCTCAATTCAATCCTCAAGGTGAGAATGAGTAAAAATGTTGGTTGCCTTTCTTGAGCACTTCTCTTTTCCATAATTCTGAAGCAAAGAAAACAGAATTTTCTTGTACTTTACCTACCTCATAGCCACCATCTTCCTTATATAATCTCTGGCCTGAGCCTTTATGATGAAATAGTATATCTTGTTTTCACTATGGGAGAAATTCATCATTTGGACTTCTAGGCCTGGCCTTGATATGTTAAGCCATAAACAAATTTATATTTTGTCTCTTGACAATGCCTTGATTTGAAGCCTAACAGCTTGCAAAAAAAAAAAAAAAAAAAGAAAAAGAAAAAAGAAATCTCATATTCAATGTCAAAAGTCAAACATTAACTCTTTCTTTTGTGTTTCTTGTATAATTTAAATCCTCAGCAAAAAAGTGCCTTGGATTGAATAGGTCTTATACCCAGAAAGTCACATTAATATTTCTCAAAACATTACCCCTTTTCCATTACACAAATATTCTGGCCCTACAAATCTGCTCATGCTAATCTGCCATTTAAAGCCTTTTAATAATTTTCCATTCTCTTAAAATAAAATCCTTTAGAGGCTTTCCTGACTAACCAGACGAGGTCAGGACCCATGTGTGTGCTTCCACAAGTTCCCATACTTCTTCTTTCATAACAACTGTCATAATTTTACTTTTTCAATGTGTTTCTTTCCTAATAGATTTGAACTCAACATTTCTAGTATCTAGTATATTGTCCTTGGACATAGCAGGTGCTTAATAAATATATGTATGAGTTACAGTTTTAATTATAAGCATGAGTTATATTTTTCACTTGTAAATCAATAAATTGCTAATCTAGTTTACACAGCTCCTTTTGAGATTTGTAAATTTGATACTAGTACTCTGAAAGATGAACCCATTGTGGTTGGGCTGGCAATAGCAATTTCTAGTCCTCCAGAATCAGGGTTTAGTACACAGGAAATTTACCAGTTAAGTGCCATCTTGTCATATTTCTTGACAAGTAATAACTTATCTTCTCCTTGGGGACACCCCCACCTACCACAGGAATTCTCTCAAACTACAAAAAGGAGATCCATCTTCATTAATACCTAAGTTCATAATGAGGACACTTCACTTTAAAATACCCAATTATCTTCCACAGATTTTTATCAACTTGCAGTTGTGCCAGGTTTTCTCTCAGGCTTATTTTACCTTAAGCTGGTCCTTCTGTTTTATGAGGCTCCCATTAACCAGATTTAGTCATGTTAAGACTACATGGATGTGGCTAGAAAGGGTAGCATATAGCAATCTATTATGTAAATTGCTACTTTATTGGTTAACATTTATGTTTGAAATTGGAAAAATCAATAAAAAGGAACTTTAATTGAGAATAAATACACACAAAAAAGGGGTGGTGGTGGTACTATTTTGATCCTGAAGTAGCAACAAAAACTAAGAACCTATTTTAAAGAAGCAAGGGAACAGAGGGCAAGAGGCTGCGATCTGTATCTATTTTATTTTAAATACATTTGCACCTCCACTAAGTGTAATACAGAATCTTAAATGCCACTAAAAACAATGGGCAGACAAGATTAGGGTAACTTGAGGGAACAGAAAAGGATCCTTCTCATGTCCCTGAGGGCATGCAAGGAGGAGGAGGGAGGGAGGGAGGAAGGAAGGAAGGATGGAGAGGAAGGATGGAGAGGAAGGATGGAGAGGAAGGAAGGAAGGAAGGAAGGAAGGATGGAGAGGAAGGATGGAGAGGAAGGAAGGAAGGAAGGAAGGAAGGAAGGAAGGGAGGAAGGAAGGAAGGAGGAGGAGAGGGAGGGAGGAGGAAGGAAGGAAGGAGGAGGGAGGGAGGGAAGGAGGAGGAGGGAGGAAGGAAGGAAGGAAGGAAGGAAGGAAGGAAGGAAGGAAGGAAGGAAGGAAGGAAGGAGTGGAAGGAGGGAGAGGAAGGAGGGAAAGAGGGAAGGATGGTTCTGCCCCTAAACCTTGCCCCTCCTCAATTAATGCATTCATTTCTCACACTGCTCTTCTCACACTGGCGCAGCTGTTTCGGAGGAATGTCAGGCTGAGCAAGCAGGGTATGGGTGTCGAGCAGCCCCGGACCTTGTGGGGGCGAAAGTAGCCGCTGGTTCCAAAACCCCGATACAAAGGGTCTGAACCCTTATTTTCCAATCCGGATAAACAATCAACCTGCTCACTCTCACCTACCCGTGTAGACGCCGCAGTGCCAACCTGGGCTCCGACTGACACTGCGAGGAGCGAAAGAGCGCCAAATCGCCCTCACCGGCAGAGAGGGCCAGGCGAGCGCGTGTCAACCCCGGTCGCCTGCAGTTCCTGCGCGCTCTGCCGTCCAACGCCTCATGCGCGGGGTTGCGGGGGCCATGGCGCGAGGGCAACCGGGGACGCGTGCGCGCGGAAGGGCGGGGAGGGAGCGCCGCGTGCCAGCAGGTGGGCGCGTCCTTTCTCGCGCGTGCGCGCCGCGCTTTCTCCTCCCGTTCTCCGCGCGTCGCGTCCCTCCCCGCCGGGAGCGCGCACCTCCGCCCTCGCGCGGGTCTCTTTTGGTCTCTTAGAGCCGCACATTACCCGGAGCTGCTGCCAGGGCCGTCGCCTCCGCCGCGGCTCTAGCGCGGCGGCTCAGCCTCAGCTCCTCAGCGCCGCATCTCAGAGCAACTCCCATTCCTCCGCCACTCCCTGTCCCTTTCCCGCCCTTCTCTCCCACCGAGAGACCCTGGATACGAAGCTAGCGGGCTTGAGAAGGGGGCTATAAAAATGGAGGTGCCGCGCCTGGATCATGCCCTCAACAGCCCCACCAGCCCCTGTGAAGAGGTGATCAAAAATCTCAGCCTGGAGGCCATTCAGCTTTGCGACCGGGACGGTAAGAGCGACCGGGACCATAAGGAGAGGGGTGCCGAGCCCGCGGCCAGGTGCCACGGCGGCTCTGGCTCCGCGAACCCTGCCGGTCCAGGTGGCAAGGTCTTTTGTTGTCCCCTCTGTGCAAATTAAAGCAGGTGGGGGTTCCCTTCAGCCTACCCGCCCTCCCCTCAAGCCCCAGAAACAAAAGGACCCCGGAGCTAGCGCGTTGGCACGGAAAGTCGCCATCGACCCGGCCGTGGCGCCCCTCGCCGTCCTTGCCCGTCTGGCCCCGGCCGAGGAGCTGCCCCGGCGAGGGCGCCGTTACTACCCGAGGCTGCTGCCCGATGCGAGACGTTTCTGATCTTTGCCGCAGTCCGAATTTCCTGGGCCTCCCGGCACCAAAGGGGAAAATGCCCTCTGCGTGTTTCCAGCACCCCCCCCCCCACGACCATCACACTCCTCACCCCCCATACACGAACACTAGTTAGCATTCTCAGCTCAGAAACTTACCAGTTCTTATTTAAAACCTCCCATCTTCAGAACCCCTCGCCTCCCCCACCCCACCCCCACCATTTAGAATTCTTTTTCATCCTCTCAAAATGGGATTGGGACGGCAGTTGTTGTTTTTCAGTGAAGGACCAAGAAAGAGTGCGTTTCAGCACCAAGGACAGCCACAAGCTTTGTGGTTTGGGGCTGTTAATTCCGAAACTGTCAAAAATCTGTGAAGGAAGTGGCCTGATATATCTGCTGTGATTCAGAATATGTGGCGAATATTCACCGTTGTGTCTTGATATTATATGGCTTAGTCTATTGTTATTAAAGTTGTCAGTCTCCTAAAGAAGGAGACTGAACACAGGTCTGAGCGATAGAGGTAACCTAGTACTATGTGCAATATGGGTAGTTGTAGTGCTTCTGTGTTTGTTTGAAGTAGTTGGAGAGTCAGCGCTGTTACAGTAATGGGGGATAAAACTTCATTTGTAAAACAGATATCTGATTAGTAATTGGCCAAATAATTGTGAGACTGTATATCTGACAAAGGAAAAACAATTTGTATTGTCAAGATGATCCTGAAAACTTTTGGCTGTAAATAAAATTAATGTTTAACTGTATATAGCGACGATGATTTTAAAATGCTTTTTTAGGAAAGGTTATACTAAGGAGATACCAATATGCTTACAGTAAGGTTGTAAAATTTATCAGTATGCAATCCAAATAAAGAGTGAAAGGTCTTGTTTCCAAAGTCATTTACATGGTAATAATTTGGTTAGGCGTTGCTATGTAGTACAGTTTGGGTCAACTGAACATTGAATTGCTGTTTATTAATAAATTTAGGACACAGACTAATTGCTCTTTGAAGCCAAAGTCACTTTAAATGATTTCTGAAACAGGTGTAGCATGGATAAATAAATACTCTTGCAAAAGCTGCTTATATTTCCTTTATCCTTGGACTTTTGGTCACCATAGTAATAGGTGCACATATTTATGACATCTAAAAAAATCATTATTTGGGTATTCCATATATAGGTTTGCATTATTAGACTACAACGATTATTTTTAATATACCACTTAGTAAGTCATTTGGCTTTAGCTTATACATTTGTGAAATGACTTTTTATAATCTTACCATTGTAAATATTTTGATTTTCCCCAATTGACTTGAGAGAAAACCAAGAATCTAATAAAAGTAGATTTCATTTTCATTTACTTCAATGATATATCAAAAGTTCATTACTGTAGTTATTGGAAATAGGTAATTCATGGTTGCTCCTCAGAACCCAGTAATCTTATT
>NW_027423847.1:0-37890 GCF_036562045.2 Rhinolophus sinicus | reverse complement strand
TCAAGCTGAAAGGAGTCGGCCTCAAGCGGCTGCATGAAGTCCTGGAGGGACACGGGTCGCGCTTACCCAGACTCCTCCTTTATGCTTCGGAATTGTTCTTCCGGACGCAACTGTTTCCAAAGTTCCAGCAGGAGTGCATTGGGTTGTCGGTCTATTTTCTTCCTATCGACCACTGCTGACACGAGATCACGCCACATCTGTGCACATGTTACTCTCTGAGGCCCACGACCTCGCCCCTTTACCTTTGGTTTGGGCTTCCAGGTCTCAACTGCATGGACCTCCTGTCTTAACTTACTTCGCCTCCGGCTTTCAACATCCCCTAGGGTGGCCAAGGCAGTTGTAACTTCATGGATCGGTCACCCTACATACGGTGTAAGAATAGCAACCAAGGATCCAAAAGCACTTGCAGGTGCAGTATTCAAAACCAGATTGTTCATGCTGGCAGTAAAAAGCTCGTCATCTGGGCCCTGCATGTTGAGGTTAAAAATAACAATATCTCATACCCATTTCACGGATTATTTGTGTAAGTTCTGTATATGACTGTCATTGACTCACAGTGTCTGGCAGCTCACCAGCTTGTTCCTATACTGTGCGTACCGCAGCAGTGAGCCACTGCCATTAGAGAATGGTTGCCCTGGTCGTGGGCCAACCTATGGCAATTCTGTAACCTTTGTTGCAGGGACGGATGCACTGTCACGAAGGCTAGCTTTTCCATCTCGCCTGGGGAGCAGAGAATGCTGTCTGCTCCCTCATCCCATAAACATAATAGCCAAGCCGAGACTGGCTCTCCAGGGCGCTGTCTGTACCGCCTCCCCAGCTCCTGCAACTCAGTGGGAGTGTATGGGGTGTAGGTTGTGAACTCAGTCACAGCTGGGTTGCCGGCAGCAACGCCCCCAGGGCCCAAAGGTTGCTCACGTTTTACCCTTTGCTTCAAGATTGGCCGGGCTTGGGGGTTGGGAGCTACATTGTCTCCACTTGCTTCCTCCACCTCTGCCTCAGAGTCTCCACCTTGAGGCCCCTGTTCTAACAGGCAGACCCGGGCTTCCAGCGCTTCCAACCAGGACACCTGGTTCGGCACCTGGGCCATTTCATTAGGTGCATTTTCCGTGTTACGACTCAAGGCGGTGAGGAACATCCAGCCAATGTGGCCGGCTGTAGCCTTCGCCTCTTCTGGCAACCGCTCAGCCAGAGCCTGCAGGGCCCTCTCCACACTGGCCAGAGAGCCATCCATGTCCTCCCACCCCTCCTTGGGGGTCCAACTCCTGAGAACAGTGGCCACCAGGCACCACACACTGTGTGGGGGCCATATGTCCTCCTCCCCAGAATCAGACTCCATTCCTACCTGGTCGGAATCTTGCTCACCGTGCCAGGTGTCTGAGTGGTGGAGGCCTTGTACAGAACCAGCCCGCAGTGCCTCTTCCTGAGGGAGTTGTAAACTGCTGGGAGCTCTGTCACAGTCCACTTAAGTCAATACATTCTGCAGACTTTATATCTGTCAGTTGATCACAGAGCTTTTGTCAATACTCTTTGCAAATGTTCATCCAAATTCAAACTTTTACTGCTGTAAAATTTTTGAATTATTTATTCTTTTAGTTGAAAAAGTTAAAAGCCATTATTTTAATAAAATCACTCCCACATTCCAATGCTTTATTCTTTATTGCCAATTATACCAAAAGCACAATGTGCCTT
Organism: Rhinolophus sinicus; assembly: GCF_036562045.2. NCBI lineage: Eukaryota > Metazoa > Chordata > Mammalia > Chiroptera > Rhinolophidae > Rhinolophus > Rhinolophus sinicus. Next base: position 36,201 of record NW_027423847.1, on the reverse strand, counting down.
AATTTTTTTTCACACAATCTTAATTACTTATTCATTCTTGATCCTCAACTGTTCCCACTGCTCTATTCTGTTAACCCTGCTTCACACTGCTGATATGAATTTTTTAAGATAAAAACTTTCTCTCTATGCTGCTGTGGTTTTATTTTCAGGAAAAGGGGGCACACAAGGGAGGATTTCTGCACAATACAGCTGTATCAATTGTTTTTGTTGAGAGCTTGTTTAACTCCTGAATATGAAGGGCTAGCTTTCACAAACAAACAGAATGAAGAATAGCTGAAACACACTTTCTATCCAGATCTTGTTTAGAATCTGCTCAGGTAGGGCACCCCACCCACCATGGCAGGGTAGACATCTATGTTTTGCTTTCTGGAGAAACTTTTCATTTTATTTTATTCTAAGTTTGTTTATTATACAATATTTAAAATAAAATTATTTTATATTATTTTAAATATTATATTTTAATATATAAAATAACATTTGAATTTTTAAATTTAAAAAATAAAACAGCTTCAAATCATAAAAATTAGTTTATTCAGTTAGAAAATTTACATGGGGCAATACACTTTACTTATGTTTTTTTTTAAAAAAAAGTGGAAAAACTTTCAAAAGTTAGACTGGTCATTTGATGGTGATATGTGTATTACATAACTATTTTCCTTTGTCTTTTGCTGATTTTATGCATAATAAAATCTTTTTTGCCTTAATGTTCATATTCTAATTGTATTATAATTTTTAAAGAGCTGAGCAGGTTCATCTGCACAGGCATCAAAACTTATTTCTGAAGGGTTTATCTCCTTTTTTTTCTATTTGACAGAAAAAATCTGAAGGGGCTGAGTCTGGGACCCTGTGGAGGCCTGGCAGTCACTGGCCTCACTTTTATTATTTTTCTGCCTCATCACTACTACTTATGTAAATGGGTTTACATTGGTATTTTATTCAACTTTCATTTTCTTTATACACTTTCACATCAAAGCTCATTTATAATCTCTTTTAAGAATTATTTTATAATATTATTTACTATATTAATTTTCTGTTAAAATTTATTTAAAAAAATAACAAAACATATTTTGTTAACATAAGTAATACTTTTAAGAAAAACAAAACAAAAAAATGAAAAGATATTTTGCAAATCTCTTTAAGATGCCTCAATAGAAAAACAGCTAGATTCTCATTACTTTTAAAATTTATATCTAATTCACATAATATTCACCCATTTAAAGTGTACAATTCAATGGTTTTTTTTTGATATTTTAACATTGTAAACCACAATTAATAGATATCATTTTCTTCATTGTCTCATGGAAACCCCTTTATTTCCTTACCCTCCAGCCCCATGTTTCCTGCCTGTCTATTGCTCTGTTGGATTGCCTATTTCAGACATTTCCAGCATAGAAATGGAATTACACAATATGGTCTTTTGTGACTCTTTCATCTACATTAATATTTTCAAGAGTCATCTACTTTGTACTGTTTCAGTTTCATTTCTTTTTGGTGTAATGATCCCATTGTATTACACATTTTGTTTATCCATTTATCAGTTGATAAACATCTGTTTCTGTAACATTATAATGTAGCTATGTTTTTTTGAGTGAATAAAATATATCTTTTCATTATCTTCAGTATATGCCTAGGGAAATGTCTTGACATTGGGACATGTCTGTTTATTTCAGTTCTATTCTCTGTGTTTACGAGAACTGCCAGATTGTTTTCCACAGTCCATTTTTATCTGAGCATGTATAAGGGTCCAATTTTCTTCTCCTTACTTGCAATTTTTCTTTTTTTAAGTTTATATAGTGAAGAGCTATCTAATTGTGGTTTCCAATTTGTAATGAAAAGTTTTTTATTTGCGTTTTTGGCCACTGTATATCTTCTTAAGAAAACTTTAGATCTTTTCCATTTTAAATTAGATTATTTGTTTTATTTTCTGAAGAATCTTCATATTCTAGAAAATGTTCTCAGATATATGATTTTTTTTTCATTCTGTGGGTTTTCATTTCTTTTCTTGATTGTATCTTTAATACAAAAGTTTTTAATTTTTATTATTTGTATTTTTTCTTTACAATTGTTAATATAAATAAAATTTTTAACTTTTTTTTTGATTTTATATTTTTTAGTTCATTACAATCATTTTCATGTTAAACATAGTATATAGAGGTACAATATTACACATGATGATCAGTTGTCCCAAATATATGTTGTATTTATATTTATTTGATCACCCTGATTATCAGTTGACAAGAATGTGAGAATTATTTCTCTCTTTCTATTTTTTTTTTATACATTTATCCATATACTATATCATATATAGTAAGTTTTGAAATCAGGAAGTATGAGAGGAAACTTTTCTTTTTCAAGATTTTTATTCGGATTTCTTGTAACATAGCCTCTGGGATTTGATTTTTAATTTTGATGAGTTTATTTAATGTATTTTTTTATGTTTTATTGGTGTCAATTATTAATTTTAAATAAAGTTACATATGCTGCTCTTTACATTTTTTATATATTTATATATTACATTTATTCTATTTTATTAATTCCTTGTATATACTGTGATTTAGATAATGCTTTTATGATATATTGTCCCAATGTTATATGTCAATAATCATTCTCTCCTTTGTTTTTTTACCACATACACATACACACATCCATCAATATAACTTACACATTGTACTCTATATATCTTTATTTTTATATTATTTTTAGTATCATTGTAGCTTTTTTTATAAGTTTTGATTAAATGACACAAATTTCTTTTTACAATTTTTGGTTATGACAACAAAATACCTTTTTAGAAATGAAAGACCAAGCATGTGATAAACCATAATTGAAAATATTATTACAAGACCTGGGAAATGCCAAAACTGATTTGTCACAAGTTGCACACCATACTTTATTACTCTCTTTAAATGCAATGGCTGTATCTGTATAAGTTGATTCTTTTTTCTGATATTTAACAAGATTACATGCTAGAATAAATTAAAGTCAGATTTCATTTTATTTGTTGTTGGTCATAAAAATATGACATTGTTTTGAAAAAATTTCTTATGATATTTGCTTTTTAAAAATATGCAGTAAGAGACTATTTTGCATCAAAATTTACAATATTTATTTGAGCTTGAAATCTTCTTGTAATCATTTAAAATTGATTAACATCTGATTTTTTTGAGAAACTGATTTTCTCATGTCTCTACCTTACAAAATGATATTTTATCCTTTGTGCTATGTTTAAGGAATGTTCTCTTTGTATGCCTAGGCCAATTGATTTATGTTAGATAGGTATATTACAGATCAAAGTGTTTTTCATTTGACAATGTCTCTTTTAAATCTTGAATAAAATCCATTTTTGTTCTGTTACACTGTTCATTTTTCTGAACTGAGCCATGAAATGCCTTTTTTTTTCTCATTAGTTTCACATTAATCAACAAATTATTTAGAGTTTATCATTTATATCCTCACACTGTGTGAAGGACCTGAACTATCCTCTGACATGGCAAAAGCCATTACATTTCAGTCTCTATTTAATGCTGTATTCAAATAATTATCATTATATCTCCCCAATATATATATATGACTATATATATATATGTATATATTTACATATATATATCTCTATATATATACTATATATATATATATATATACATATATAAATTATAGTTGCATTCATTATTGTTATTCAGCTTCAGGTGTACAGTGCAGTGATCAGGCATCTACATCATCCCTGAGGTGGTCTCCCTAATGAGACAAGTGTCCATTGGATACCCTACAAAATCTTTACAACATTATTGATTACATTCCCCAACTTAATTTTCTTGTATCCCTGTGGCAATCTTGTGGTTACTGATGTTTTCTAATCCCTCACCTTCCCCTTCCCCACCCCCGCCCATCTAGCAACCCTCAGTTTTTCTCTATGTCTAAACTATTTCTGATTAGTTCATTCATATTCTTTTCTTTAGATTCCACATATAAGTGAGATCATATGGTATTTGTCTTTCTCTGTCTGACTTATTTCACTTCATAATGTTCTCTAGGTCCATCCATGTTGTTGCAAATGGTAAGATTTCATTCTTCTATATGGCTGTGTAATACTCCATTGTATAAATGTACCACAGTTCTTTAACCCAGACGTCTACCGATGGGCATTTCAGTAGTTTCCATGTCTTGGCTATTGTGTAGAGTGCTGCAATAAACACAGGGTTGCATAATTATTTTCATATTAGAATGTTGGATTTCTCCAGCTAGTTACATAGGAGTGGAATTGCCAGGTTATAAGGGAGTTCCATTTTCAGATTTTTGAGATACTTTTGTACTGTTTTTCATAGTGGCTGCACCAATCTGCAATTCCACCAACAGAGCACGAGGGTTCCCTTTTCTCCATATCCTCTCCAGCACTTGTTGTTTATTGATTTATTGATGAGAACCATTTTGACTGGGGTGAGGTGGTATCTGATTGTCATTTTTATTTGCATTTCTCTAATGATTAGTGAGGTTGAGCACTTTTTCATATGTCTTGTTTGCCATCTGTATGTCCTCTTGAGAAAAATGTCTCTTCATGTCCTCTGCCCATTTTTCAATTGGGTTGTTTGTTTTTTTGGAGTTGAGTTGAGTGAGTTTTTTATAAATTTTGTATATTAACCCCTTATCAGATGTATCATTGGCAAATATCTTTTCTCATTCAGTAGGGATCCCTTTTTGTTTTGTTGATCGTTTCCTTTCCTGTGAAACCTTTTAGTTTGATGTCGTCCCACATGTTTTTTTTTTCTTACTTCCTAAAGAGATATATCAGTAAAAATCTTACTCGGTAATGTCTGTAAAGTTTCTTCCTATATTTTCCTCTAGGAGTTTTATGGTTTCAGATCTTACATTGAAGTCTTTAATCCATTTTGAATTTATTCTTATATATTGTGTAAGGAGGTGGTCCAGCTTCATTTTACGGCATAAGTCTGTCCAGGTTTCCCAGCACCATTTATTGAATAGATTGTCTTGACCCCACCTTAAATTCTTGCTTCCATTGTCATAGATTAAATTACCATATAGGCATGGATTTACTTCTGGGCTCTCTATTCCATTCCATTGATCTATGTGTATGTCTTTATGCCAGTACCATGCTGTTTTGATAAGTGAAGGCTTGTTGTATAATTTGATGTCAGGTATCATGATCCCTCCCACTTTGTTCTTATTTCTCAAGATTGCCGAGGCTATCTGGGATCTTTCATGGTTCCACATAAACTTTAGGATTATATGTTCTATTTCCATGAAAAATGTCCTTGGTAGTTAGATAGGAATTGCGTTGAATCTGTATATTGCCTTAGGCAGTGTGGACATTTTAACGATATTAATTCTTCCTGTCCATGAGCATGGTATGTGTTTCATCTATTTGTATTCTCTTTAATTTATCTCCTCCGTGTCTTATAATTTTCTGAGTACAGATCTTTTACGTCTTTGGTTAAATTTATTCCTAGGTATTTTATAGTCTTTGAAGGATATGTAAATGGGATTGTTCTCTTAATTTCTCCTGATATTTTATTATTGGTATATACAAATGTGACTGATTTCTGAATATTAATTTTGTATTCTGCTATTTTACTAAATTCATTTATCAGTTCTAATAGTTTCTTGGTGGACTCTTTAGGGTCCTCTATGTATAGTATCATGTCATCTGCATTTAATGACAATTTTACTTATTTTACCAATTTGGATGCCTTTTATTTCTTTCTCTTGTCTGATTGTTGTGGCTAGAACTTCCAGCACTATGTTGAGTAGAAGTGGAGGATGTGGGCAACCTTGCCTTGTTCCTGATCTTAAGGGGAATCGTTTTAGCTTTTCCCCATTGAGTATAATGTTAGCTGTGGGTTTATCATATATGGGCTTCATTATATTTAGATATGGTCCCTCTATTCCCACTTTCTTAAGTGTTTTTATCGTAAATCACTGCTAGATTTTGTCAAATGCTTATTCTGCATCTATTGATATGATCATATGATTTTTTTCATTTTATTAATGTGGTGTATTACATTAATTGATTTGCGAATGTTGAAAGACCCTTGCATATCAGGAATGAATCCCACTTCATCATGGTGTACGTGCTTTTCAATGTATTGCTGATTTCTGTTAGTTAATATTTGGTTGAGGATTTTTGCATTTATGTTCATTAGGGATATTGGCCTGTAGTTTTCTTTTCTTTCCTTTCTTCTTCTTCTTCTTTTTTTTTTTTTTTTTTTTTTTTTTTTTTTTGTAATGTCTTTGTCTGATTTTGGGATCAGGGTGATAGTGGCCTCATAAAAAGAGTTTGGGAGCTTTCTCTGCTTCATGATTTTTTGGAATAGTTTGAGGAGAATAGGTGATAATTCTTTTTTGTAAAATTTACCTGTAAAGCCACCTGGTTCAGGCCTTTTGTTTGTTGGGAGCTTGTTGATTACTGATTCAATTTCCCTGATGGTAATCAGTCTATTCAGGTTTTCTGTTTCTTTTTGAGGTAGTCTTGGAAAGTTGCATGTTTCTAGAAAATTGTCCGTTTTCCAGATTTTCTAGTTTTTTGGCATATAAGTGTTCATAGTAATTTCCTAAATTTTTTTGTATTTCTGTTGTGTCTGTTGTCACTTCATTTTCATTTCTGATTTTATTCATGTGGGTCCTCTCTTGCTTTTTTTTCATGAGTCTAGCTAAAGGTTTGTCGATTTTGTTTTTCTTCTCTAAAAACCAACTCTTAGATTCGTTGATCTTTTGTATTGTTTTTTCTCGTTTCTATTTCATTTATTTCTGCTCTAATCTTTATTATCTCCTTCCTTGTACTCCCTTTGGGTTTATTTTGGTGTTGCTCTTTTCCAAATCCATTAAGTGTAAAGATAAACTGTTGATTCAAGATTTTTCTTGTGTCTTAGGTAGGCCTGCATTGCTATGAATTTCCTCTTAGGACTGCTTTATGCATCCCATAGATTTTGGGGATCATTGTGTTTTCATTTTCATTTTGTCTCGAGATATCTTTTGATTTCTTCCTTGATCTGTTGACCCATTCATTATTTAGTAACATGTTATTCAGCCTCCATGTGTTTGTGCGTCTTCCCGTTTCTTTCTTGTAATTGTTTTCTAATTTCATAGCACTATTGTCAGAGAAGACACTTGACACTATTTCAATTTTCTTAAATTTACAGAGACTTCTTTTATAGCCTAACAGGTGATCTATCTTGGAAAATGATCTATGTGTAATCGAGAAGAATGTGTACCTACAGCTTTGTGATGAAATGCTCTAAAAATACAGATTAAATCCAATTGGTCCAATGTGTCGGTTAAGGCCTCTGTTTCTATATTGATTTTCTGTCTGGAGAATCTGTCCCTTGTTGTCAGTGGTGTGTTGAATTCCCCCACTATGATAGTGTTACTGTTGATCTCTCTCTTTATGTCAGTCAATGTCTGTTTTATATATTTAGGTGATCTTATGTTGGGTGCATAGATGTTACAAGTGTTATATCCTCTTGTTGGATCGATCCCTTTATTATTATACAATGCCCATCTTTGTCTTTTAATACGTTCTTCATTTTAAAGTCCATTTTGTCAGAGATAAGTATTGCAACCCCAGCTTTTTTCTCATTTCTATTCGCATGAAATATCTTCCTCAACCCTTCACTTTCAGCCTCTGTGTGTCTTTTGATCTGAGGTGAGTTTTCTTGTGTACAGCATATATGCAAGGGTCTTGTTTTCTCATCCACTCAGCCACCTTATGTCTTCTGATTGTAACATTTAATCAATTTACATTTAAGCAATTATTGATATGTACATAATTATTGCCATTTTTGTTATTTGTATTTCTGGTCTTCATCAGATTTTTTTCACCTTTCTTCTTCTTACAGAAGCCGTTTTAACATTTCCTGCAAGGCTGGCTTGGCGGTAATTAATTACTTTAGCTTATTCCTTTCTGGAAAACTCTTTATTTCTCCTTCAATTTTAAATGATAGCCTTGCTGGATAAAACAATGAAGGTTGTAAGCCTTTGTTAATCACCACTTTGTATACCTCCTGCCACTCCCTTCTAACCTTCAAAGTTTCTATAGAAAAGTCATTTGATCGTCTTATAGGGGTTTCCTTATATGTAACCTGTTGTCTTTCTCTTGCTCCTTCTAGAATTCTTTGTTTGTAACCTTTGCCATTTTAAGTATAATTTGTCTTGGTGGGGGCCTGTTACAGTTCATTTTGTTTGGCACGCTCTGCACTTCCTGGGCTTGTATGTCGAATTATTTCACGACCTTAGGGAAGTTTTCAGTCATTATTACTTCAGATATGTTCTCAATCCCTTGCTCCCTCTCTTCACCTTCTGGTATTCCTATGATGCCCATGTTGTTGTGCTTGATGTTATCCCACAGGTCTCATTAAACCATTTTCATTTTTTTATTCATTTTTCTTTTGTTGTTCTGTTTGGGTGATCTTTGCTAAGTTCTCTTCTAAATTGCACATTTGATCCTCTGTCTCATCTAACCTGCTGGTAATTCCTTCAAGTGTGTCTTTATTTCAGTTATTGTTTTCTTTAGTACTAACTGGCTGTTCTTTATGATTTCTCTATTCTTCTTTATCCCATCACTAAGTTCGTTAAATATTCTTATCATTAGTGTTCTGATCTCTGTCTCTGATAGGTTGGTTACCTCTATTTCACTTCGTCCAATCCTGGAGGTTTCATCTTTTCTTTTACTTAGGACATATTTCTTTGTTTCCCCATTCTGGCTGACTCTCTGGGTTTTCTTCGATGGGTTAGATAGATCCTCTAGGGTTCTCTAGTCTTTGCTGGATGGTCTTATATAGTATGTGTCCTTTATATTTGAATTGCAGTCTCCTTCTTCTCTCCTGTGTGTGTGCTCTAGAGATGACTCTTGTATATTCTGTTAAAGTTGAGCTTTAATTGCTTTTGGCTTGTCAGTAGGTGGGATTGACTCCAAGGCTGACTAGCTGTGAAAACTGGCTATGCCCACAGTGGATGAGGTGCTGTGTTGGGGTTGAACCCTCAGATTAGGCTTAGCCCTATGGGCTCTTGTGCCTGTAGAGAATTCCCTTTGTAGGTCACTTGCATAATACAGTGGTTTGGTCTGCAGTTGATCTCTCAGTGTGTTGATTCTTGTACCTCTTGGACTGGGCCCTGCTGTAGGGCAATTTCTGAACAAACAAACCAACAAGCACAACAACAACAACAACAAAGAAAAAAAAACCAAATACACTCACATGTAAAACAACACAACAACACAGACAACATTATCATCAACAAAAAAAAAAAATATCAAAATACAAAAAAAACAAAACTAAAGAAACACAACAAAAACACAACACCAAAAAAATCAATACAGAAAATGAAAGAGGAGAAAAGTAGTGCAAGGAAAAGAAAAGAAAAAAGAAAGAAAATTATATATATATATATGTATATATTTATGTATATATATATGTATATTATATGTATTTATAAATATATTATATAGCATATATATATATATATATTTGCTAAGAAATGACAATACTAAAGTGAAAAAAAAGGCAAAAAAAAAAACCCAAAAACAAAAAAATAAGCAGTGCATGCAGTCTTGGCTTAAGCCCACCAAGCTATCTCCATGTTGTCCTCTGCTGTACAAGACTCTTCTTTGTCTTGTGGAGGCATAGCCTGCACCTGGTGTCCAGAGTGACCATGGCATGGCAGTTCTAGATGAATGGGGCTATGGAATGTGGTTAGTAGTTTTTACATTCAGTGCAGTTTCTGCTGCCTGCACAACTGCTGCACCACAGCCAGCCACTGGGAGGTGGTTTCATTCCCTGTGCGCAGGTGTCCTGGGTCTTAAGATATTTCCTCCATGGGGGGAGTGGGGGTGTGTATGGAGGGAAGGATATTTCTAAGCTGCTGAAAGCCTGGAGCTGCCTCTGCCACCTGCTGCTAACTCCTGTGTGTGTCTCTGCAGTTATAATTGTCCTGCCAGGAGCAGCCCAGAAAATGTGGGGGTAGGGAAGGCAGTTGAGTGCTGCAACTCCTCTGTAATCTGACACTCCTCAATTCAGAGACCAGTTTGAGGATCTGGAAGGGGGTAGGGTGGGATTGCTATGGGAGAGTGGGAGGAGGGGCTCAGGTATGCAGTCTGCTTTCTGTCTGACTGGGAGGCCACTTGGAGATCTCAGCTGAAGTTACTGCCACAAACCCTGGGTATGCTGATCTGGCAGGAGAGATGAGCTGTGGGGTGAAGGGCAGGAGCCCAGAGCCTGGCTGCTGCCATCTCCAGTCCACATCCTGAGGCCCAATGTCATCTCAGCGGCTGTTGAGGGCTGAGTCTCCACACCACTCCCTTCCTTCTTCCCCTGCTCACCTGGTTTTCCCCTCTTCTAGTAATTCTCATGAGTCTTAGCTGTTCTCTGTGATAGGCAGAGAATCCTGTGATGGGTAACAGATGTGCAATTTGTGGTAAGTTCCAGAGGAAAACTCAAGGAGCCCATATCACTTGAGCCACTTTTATGACCCACATGCTTGTTTTTTCCTACTTTCTTTTTGCTGTTGATATCCAATTTCAAAGCTTTGATTTCAGAGATTATGCTTGGTATGATTTCAATCTTCTTAAATTTGCTGAGGCTAGGTTATGTCCCAATGTATGGTCCAACTTCGGTAAGTTCCATGCACACTTAGTGTATGGAACTAGGATCCAGTTCTTTCCAGAATTTGGGAAGTTCTCTTTGACTATTTGTTTAAGTATATTCTCTGTTCCCTTCACCCTTTCTTCTCCTTCTTGTATGCCCATTATTCCTATATTGCTGTTTCTGATGGAGTCAGAATGTTTTAGGATGAAGTGCTCTATAAATGTCATTTTGTCCATTTAATCTAATGTGTCATTTCGGGCTCATATTTCTTTGTTTTCTGTTTGGATGACCTCTCCATAGCTGTCAATGCTATATTTAGGTTCCCCTAACATTACCATAATTGTGTTTTGGTCAGTTTCTCCTTTTTGTTCTGTTAATAGTTGCTGTATTTCAGTGCTCCGGGACAGGGGTATAGATATTGGTGACTGTTATGTTATTGTTGTATAGTCCCCTTCATCGTTATGAAATGTTTGTCTTTGTCTCGTTATTTTATTTTATCCTGAAGTCTGTTTCATCTGATATCAGTTTGACTGCTGCTTTTCCCCGAATACCATTTGCTTGGAGTGTCAGTTTCCACCCTTTCACTTTGAGTCTATATTTGTCCTTGTAGATGAGCTGTGTCTCTTGGAGGCAGCATATATTTGGGTTTAGTTTTTTGATGCAATCTGCTACTCTGCGCCATTTCATTGGTGAGTTCAGTTCATTTAAATTTAGGGTGATTTTTAATATATGAGTATGTCCTCTCATTCTATCTCTGGATTTCTGGTAGGACAGTGTCTGCATTGCTTCTTTGCGTTTTTGTTGCTATTATTTCAGTGTGGTGGTATTCTACGATGTTTCCCTCTGTTTTTTCTTATTTTAATGTTACATATTTCAGTTCTGGATTTTTCTCATGTTTATTGTTACCTTTATGTGAAACAAGTTTTCATATTTAGAGTATTCCATTGGCTTCAGCACGCTTCCCTTCTCTATTCCCTTGTCTTGGATCAGATCTTTACACTGTCCCCTTTTATGTTTTTGATGTCACAAGTTATCCCTATTTATAATGTGAGTTGATTTTTGTGCTGCAGTACCAAATTATCTTTTTCCTGTTTCTTAATGAGTTTTTTCCCCACGTATTTACTCTGTATGTTATGTGTAAGTGTATAGTGTCCTATTTGGTATAGGGGTTGACATTTCCTTCTTCTGTCTGTTCATAATACTACTCATGGTTTTGTATTCTTTGCTTTTTTGTTTCAGGTCAGATAGCCTCCTTCAGTATTTCTTGTAGTGCAGGTCATGTGTTAGAAAATTACCTCAGCTTCTGTATGTCTGGAAATGTCTTCATTCCTCCTTCATACCTAAAGGATATCTTTGCTGGATATATTATTCGTGGCTCATACTTCCTATTTCGATAATTTGAATACTTGATTCCACTCCTTTCTGACTTGTACCTGCTGAAAACTTTGATGATATAATCTAATGGGCTTTCCTTTGTAAGTTACCGTCTTCTTTTCCCTGGCTGCCTTGAGGATTCTTTCTTTGCCATTAATTTTTGATGGCTTTAATACAATGTGTCTTGGAGAAGGCCTGCTGGGATTGAGGTAATTAGGTGTTCTATTTTCTCTTGGATATGAGGATCCAGTTCTTTCCAGAATTTGGGAAGTTCTCTTTGACTATTTAAGTATATTCTCTGTTCCCTTCACCCATTCTTCTCCTTCTTGTATGCCCATTATTCCTATATTGCTCTTTCTGATGGAGTCAGAAAGTTCTTGTAGATTCTTTCATTTCTTTTAACTCTCAAGTCTCTCTCTTGTTCCATCTGTGTCATTTCCAGATTTCTGTCTTAGATGTCACTTGATTCTTTCCTCCATCTGGTCAGCTCTATTACCTAAGCTGGCTATTTCAATCTTCATTTCTTTTATTGAGTTCTTAATCTCCAGAAATTCTATTTGGTTCTTTTAAAACTTCAATTTCTTTGTTAAAATGTTCATTTTGTTCTTTGTGTTTCTGAGTTCATTAAACTGCCTGTTTTCTTGCATCTCATTGAGTTTTTCAGAACTGCAATCTTGAATTCTCTGTCATTTAAGTCACATATTTCCATGTCTTAATTTTCTGGAGACTTTTCATTTTCTTTCTGAAGTCTTGTTTCTTGGTTATGGCAATTAATGAAATATTTCTTCCTAGGTATGTACAGGAGTCAGTTCTGCAATAGGCTGATAGGCAGAGGTCTTTCGTCCTTTCCAATAGGTTTTGGCAGAATGTTTTATTTTCTCTCCAACTGCAGCCTTTTATTCTCTCATGATGTAGTGTAATATTTTCTCTGCACTGTTGTTCCTGCTTCTCACACAATGGGGATAGGGATTTCCCTGGAAGATGGGCTTTTCCTCTGGTACCAGGTGGCTGGGTCTCAAGGCACTGCCTCCATGTGGGAGATCTGAAATTCTAAATGCTCTTCCTGCACCTGTTTCAGGGCCTGTGTGTTTCAGCATCTGTTTACCCCTGCAGGGATCCACCCAGATACATGGGGAAGGGGGTGTGTTGGGTTGTAAGAGGTGGCTCTGTGTAATGGCGGCAGAGTCAGTCCTGCACTTCAGGTTCCCTACATTTTGCCAGAACTAGGTGAGCCATGGGTCTGTCTTTGGGTTGCAGTTCTCAGAACTGGAAATGTTCTATTTTTTTTGATCTGACACTGCTACTATTCCACTTCTAGCACTGTGCAGGTGGGGGTAGGGCCAGCTCCTGGAGGGATCGACTAGGCTCTGTGACTATGCCGTCTGTCCTCTGCTTGGCAGTGAGGGCTTATACTGCCATTTTATCCCTTCTTCCCTCAGTCTTTGCTCCGAGATCTCTCCTAGGAGTGGTGGGTTCAGCCATGTTATATACTGATCCCTCAGGTGAGACTCCGTGGGCCATAAGGGAGCACTAGCAATCTTAATGCTTCCCTCTTCCAAGACTCATGTAGCTCGATTACAGGAAGTTCAGTGCTGAGCTCAACATGTGTTCTTCATCCCCCTACCTGACCCACATCTCAGCACTTCCTCCTTCCCTCCTTCTGCGCCACCCACTTTGCCCACCTTTAGATGATTTCAGTTGCATCTCTTAATCTTGCCTGTCTGCTGCACAGGGAGTCCTTTGTGGAATTATAGCTGTTAAATTTTTATCAATTCCAGGGAAGATTTAAGAGACTCACCTCCACCATGTAATCCCCAGTGATGTTACTCTTGACATCTGTCTTTTAATGTGTACCTTTACTGGGTCAGCAAATCTAGCTTCCTCCCAGGCTGTTCACCTGCAACATAAAAGTTTGCTTTCTTGATTTTACAGGATTAGATGGAAGTGCGCATCAACAACTATTAGATTGGTGCAAAAGTAATTGTGGTTCAAAGGTTAAAAATGTGAAAACCACAATTACTTTTGCACCAACCTAATGATTCAATAAAAAGTCCCTGAAATTCTATATCCAAGTGCCCCCATGTTTGTGACACCTTTTACCCTTTTGTACCAAACCCCTCCTCCCTCACCTTCTGGTAGTCACTAATCTGTCATCTGTGTCTATGACTTTTGGTTTCTTTGTCTTGTTTTCTACACCTTGCCACAAATTACATCACAGAAATCTCTAGAATTGAATGGGGTAAAAAGATGCTCACAGTCTTCTGGTTGAATAAAATGACTTCTGTCAACCAATCACAGTGTGTTGCTTACTGAAATTCTGTGCAATTATTGACCATCGTTTAAGATTTGAAATATCAGCTATTTATAACAATTTTCTTTGAAATTAATTGCTGTGATACAGTTCCAATCACATTAAATATAAAGAATACACAGAGACTGTTACTCATTACGTATTTACTAAATCTTAACAGAGTACATAAAATAACATTCATATTAATGAAAAATCTCTACAAAATATCTTTGACAAGACTGTCTCATCAATTCTGTATCTCCATGAAAGATGTAAGCTTCAAAATAAAGCAGTGTATTTAGTACTGCATTTTTTTCTCCAGTTATTTTCACTTACAGTTTGAAGCAGATTTTTACGCAACACCCGAAAAATGTAGCGCGATAACCAGGTGTAATGTAAGTGTTTCAAACATAAATAAAAACTGCACATTTCATAAACACAGAATGTACTCGTATACATTTGAAGATGAAACGGTCTGATAGTCTAGATCCATGTTTTTTCTATACATTGGAATCCACTTCCACTACAGATATTCAACTCCAAAAGTTTTCACAAAATTGGTGCAACAAACACAATTTTACTGATCTCAGCATTTAAACTACTCCTGGGCAAGCTACAGTGTTTTCATACATGGGTTGCAAACAAAGGATCAGAGAGCAAGTATTTAAGGACTCACTCAAATCAAGTTGTAGTATGAAAGCAGCCCTGTTCTGGAATATAGTAGATACCAGAAATGTTACAGAGCCATTTAAAAGGGAACTTCAAGTTGTGTCTTTTTCCCACCTTCCCTAATTTCGTAACCAGAGGGAATATTCTGAAAGGCAACCACAAGCTTCCCAAACAATCCAGATCCTTTTATGATCTTGTATTGTTAGTTCACCCAAATCAGTAGAGCAAGTGCTGTCAATCACACTGCTCTCAATCCACACTGTGGATTGACCTTCCACACAAACCAAGTGCCCAAAGGAAGTGTGGAGAACCACACAACTACCTTCATAAAACGTGAAGAAGTTACAAGCAAAGGGTCCTGCTGAAGTATGACCACTAGAATTCATTTGAAGTGAAAGTATACTTGACATACCTTTACTTCCTCTCAAAGAAATGGGTCCAATATTTCACTCTGAAGGAGCAGCTGAAGGAGATGCTTATAAAACATTGACAGGGTTTGGTTTTGCTAATTTGGGCACAGAAATGAAATTTGTTAGATTTCATGTACCATATTTTCCCTTCACTGTCTGGCCTCTTGATTTTCATGGTCAGTGCAGGGAATTGATAAGTAAGTTCCACTCTGGGCTCTTTTTTCTATTAATTTTCCATTATCACCCATTTTAGTTCATGAGTGTGAGAGGAACACGGAAACCACCCAGGAAAATATAGAACAAAACTATGAAATGCAGGAATTTCCCTATTCTAAATGTAGGTACTTACATACTGATTTTGATTTTTCATTTGGACATCTGTTCTAACCTGAAATTAAAGCAGTATAGCTGTTTTTATCATATAAACATTACCGGTTTGTCCATGACTCGCCTGCAATCCATCACACTTTCTTTACAAATGACATCTTCATATACGTATTCTGCCACAACTCTGAGAAAGTCAAGACTTGAGGTCATGTCAATTTATCCAGTGACAAAAATATTGTAAAAAACCTAACCATATCAAACATGCTATGCTCATTTCATATCCCAAGGCCGAGTTTTTTTCACTTGGCATTTAAATGAGCTACTGGAAAAAAAACTATAATAATTTCTGTATTTTCTCTTTTTATATTAGTGGACTAGAGATTTTAAATTAGTTTTAGTTTTCACATAGGGAGCCACTGTCATAATAAATCTAAATTTAATTATGATAATTATATGCAAGAGCTGGGTGATTATATGATGAAATAACGAACACATGAACAGACACATTGAAAGGACAAGGAAATGAAGGGGAAAATATGGCAGATAGGCAATATAGCTGTGGAAGATATACACCCTACAACTACAAAACTGCTAAGCAGCCTTCTGTATACATAGAAAATACAGATGTGATAGGAAAAGTAAGAACACTTTTATCAGGAAACCAATACTAACTACTACAGAAAAGTTATACACAAACTATCTCTGTCAATACAGTGATCACAGCTCATCTCATCAACTGAATCATAGCCCAGAACAGATCAGGTCATGTGGAAAGGGGCTTTTGATCCGCATTTTGCTTTCTTCACGCTCTTGGGCTCAACTCGCAAGTACACTCCTGGAGCTCTTTCAGAGGAAGTGTTCAACTCTTTCTGAGACTCAAGAGCAGTGCGAGGCTGCATCACACGTGTTGCTAAATTTACATCTGCTTCTTTTACAGAGTCCTTCTTTTTTAGGACTTCCACCTTCTCACAGAGCTCATTTCTTTCCATTTGAAGAGCTCTAAACAGCTTCTCTAACCGTTCCAGTTTCATTTGAAAGATCCTGTGCTCTTTGTCACGAATAGTTTTCTGAGAAACAAAGAAGAAAAGACAGAATTTATGTAACCTCTCTACATGTAAATACAAACTAGGTGACTGAACCCAGAACATACTCTAAGCCATATTGGAAACTACCTTTTATTACTCAGTGAAATTCTGGAGCAACGTAAAAATATTAAATTCTCTTTCTTGTATTTCCTTAAACTTATCTAAACATCCTGGCTTTAAATCAAGTACTAATTTGACTTAATCAGTATTAAGGAAATTCAGGATCTTCTTCACTGAATATGCTAGAAATAAGAATACATTAAAATTTTCATTCCTACATTGCTTCTTCTTCTCTTCCACCATTTCTGAGCCCTAATCTTTTCTCTTGTGAAATGTTATAAACTAGTCCTGTCAAGTTCAAGTTCATGAGAGTAACAAACTTAATAATTGCACATGGGTCATATATGTCAGCTTTACTTACAACAAATCTGACAAAAAAAACCCTCTGTGGCCTTTTCAAAAGAAGTGGAGCTAGAAAAGCAGCTGAGTTACAAGTTTGTTCTCTCTCCACAGGAAATGGGAGTAACAACATTCATCTTTACTAAGGAATCGGACTCTCAAGTTGTGGCCCTAGAACAGCAACATCAGCAAACTTGTTACAAATGTGAATTTGGTGCCCCCCCACCAAAAAATTTAATGAATCAAAAACTGTGAGGGGAGCAACATACCCATTTTAATAAAATTTAGTCTGCATAAGATCACATACTGTAGAAGAAAGCAAAATCTAGATATTTTATAGCTGGATACAACACAAACCGGACCGAATTAGTTGGTGAAGCAAGATAAATACCTCCCTCAAGACCACATAATTTATTGCAAGAAAGTAATCAAACCTGCAACTAGTTTAGCAAACTTCCCAAACTTCGAGGCTGCCTTAACACTGAAATAAATGAGTATTTACTGTCCAGTCATGCAAAAACTTCTCACCTCTTCAGCCATTTGCAGAAGTACTTTATTATTATCTTCCCATTTGGAGCGCCAAACTATCATTTTTTTTTCCATTTTTGCAGTTTTCTTTGTCATCTGTGAATCAACACAATTGCAAATTTAATTTCTAAGCCACGCTCCCTGAAGCTCCACAGAAACATTTCATAACGTTCTTCCTCTTCCTTATGATAATACTTGCCTCAACCAGCTAGTAATACATATCCTGTTTCTTTGAAAATAAGAACTAGCCAGACAATCAGCTCTAATGCGTCTTTTGAGCAAAATTAATATAATACTTGGTCTTATTTTACTACAACATAAGACCTGGAATGTGATTGTGATTGTGATGATTGTGGTTGTGATTGTGATTGTGATGTGATCTATTATACTTGGTCTTATGTTAATTTTTAATCCAAAAACACACATTAGAGCTGTCTTATTGTCAGGCTAAGTCTTATTTTGGGGAAACAAGGTATGCCTTTATAAAAGTAGCTGTGCCTGTCTGTTGTTAGCAGAGCTAACAGAAACCCCGATGATGGTGGCAGCAGGAACCAAAGTAGGGAGCTTCATATCACCAGAAGAACAAATTTGATCTTTTCAATTTCAGAGGAAACAGTACATGGAAGCTTGAGATACCATACTCTGAAGTCTCTCAGTTAAGGCTAGAAAGCAACTCATTCTAGCTGAAGGTAGCAAGAGACAAGGCTTCCTTCTCCCTGCATGTATAAAAAAAAAGTCTATGTTTTTTACTTTTCTGGAGAGAATTAAACAAATTCATCAGATCCTTGGAAGGATAGATTAAGAATAAAACCACATTAGTATCAGAAGTAGAGGCAGGATAATTCAGGTAAGTGAGAAGGAAAGTGATGTTAAAATTACTAAATCCTTAGCTGTAGGCATCTTCACCAGCCACATGTATATTTTACTTCAGATTCTGTTAAAGATCAAATTATTACAAAGCTAAGGGCACTGTTCTTAATCCAATGGTACAAGATCCCAATTTTCAGAACTTGAGAGTAAGATTCAGCTATGCCCATCAATCACCTTAGTTTGCAATATTCCTCTACCACCTTTGTCCCAAGTAGGGATTCTGAGCCAGGCACTGTTAAGAAAACAAGGATAAGACAGAGCCAAAGCCCTATGCTATGGGTAATCACCCACAAAACTGTACTACAAGGCAGAGTGAGACAAAGGCCATGGGAAGAGGGTATGGAAGGCCTGGGAAGAGTGCTAACGTACAGAGATCGTTACAGCCACCAGCAAAGAGGAATGTGTTCCAGTCCAGAGGAGTCTCCAGGATAGGAAACTGGGGAGCCCTTCGATCAAAACGGAGCCCCTCTCTCCATACCATGTGTATGCTGGAGTCCAGCTCACACTTTCACTGTTCACCCTCATTGAAGCTTCACCTGAAAGGACTGGCAGGCAGAAATAATCTGTTCAGGCTCACTGACCTTTCTACATTACTGGGTCTAAGAACACTCACAGGTGGTAACTACAACACTTAACACGACCAAGCACTGCCTCAAATATAGCAGATACCTTTGTTGTTCTGATTTTCAGCAATGAAGAAACAGAAATGCTAAACAACTTGTCAATGGTCTACAATAAATGATGCAAGAATTGTTATTAATCCAAGAAATTTCACTAACAAGTTATGTGCTGTCAACCACTATGTAAGACCTGAAAATAATGACTACAATCTACTGACAGCTTACAAAACGCCAGACCCCAACTGTTCTCTAATGACCTCCAGTTTTTAAAATGGCAATTTTAAAGGGGAAATGCCAAAGTAAATAGCCTGCCCCAAGGAAGTCACACAAAGCAAACAACAGGTCTCAGTGCTAGAGGCCATGCTCCTAACCAAAGTGCTCCCTGTTTATTTCAGGACTGATGGAGATAACCAGATTCTTTGCAATTTCCTTTTATCCCATATTCTGAACTGGAATGACCAAACCATTTTCCACACCAAATATTAACAACTTGTTTTTAAATTCTATATGGATGTCCCTGTAATGTTGTATGTACAAATACAAAATTTAAAAGAGTAAATGTATTTTAGGCATTAGCTTAGATCCTCAGGGACATTCTGTTCCAATCAAAATAGATCATTAATTTCCTTGGCATGGATCCTAAAAAAATAATTTATACAACACATTGGGAAAGAACTGGGGAGAGATCACGTGAAGTGATGTTTCTTTGTTTAATCTACTTCTATCAACTAATTGTCTTTAATAGAAGAATTCTCTTTAACAATGATAGAATGTTGAAAGTATTGAGATAATTAGTAAGTTGGGAAAATTTCAGGGCACAATACCTCAATATGCCAGTGGAGCATTAGAAAAGATAAAGTTAAGATCATATCAGATATATAGACACATGCAACTCGTAATTAAGCTTAATATGATCACATACAAATTTAGTAGCAGTATTCTACTCTAAATATGTAAATGTGGAAATACTTTTTCAACTTCCTGTCTGAAGGTTGTAAAGAGTTCACTCCTCCTTGTTAGGATAGTCTGGAAATCTTCAAACTTATCCATATAAAGAGAAATCTAGAGGGAAAAAAAGCATACAATATTCTGAGTTTCAGGTAAGTGGTTTCAAAATCCCAAAGATTTTGAAAAGAACATAATATGGCTAAACAACAGTGACTTCTTATATGCAATAATAATAGGAACAAATGCATACTACATCTCTCAACAGCCACGGGATGGGTAAAATTCTTATAACTGACTGAAATGCATGGAAATACATTGAAATTTAGAAATTTTGTTGGTTTAATCTAAATGTAAATGCTTAAAATGTACAAATATTTACTAGCTCCATCCCATCAACTATAATAAGAGCTAAACAGTAGTGATGTAACTATAAGTTTCAAATAACCATAATGCTTTATGCACCAGCCCTTCTCCTTACATTTGAAAACTTGTTCTAGGAAAAAGAGCATTCCTTTAAGGGTCTTATCTGTACAGTTCTTTGCGAGCCATCAAGGACATCTCTTTCCTTGAAGTAGAATGGTAACATAGCAGAAGCCAAAGAACGGTTTGGTTAGAGGAGAAAGAATTTAATGGGAGTACAGTTGATAAAAAGCTACAACAGGTAGAAACATCAATTTTTCTTTAAATCCACCATCAAGGAATTTTTATTCTAGGTGGAAAATATGCCAGCTGAATACACAATGCAGACTCACTTTTTCCTTCCCCTTCAGAAAAGGAGTTGGTGGGGGGCTGGGGGAAAAAGGAACATGCACAATAGTGGTCAGAAGTCTATGTGGGTGAGCTGAGTTACACCTCAAGTGTGCACTAAATTATGTTATTTACAACAGGAGGGAATGCTTTAGAGATGATCTAATATAATTATTATCTTCAGGACAATGGAACAGAGGCCCATAGAAATATAGTGTTCTATGTTCCAAGGGACCATGTTCCAAGACCCCTAATACATCATGAAACCAGGGGTAATACAGAACCATAGTACGTACACACACACACACACACACACACACACACACACACACACACACACAATCTGTCTTGATGTGTTTGTTCTCTCCTATACATACCTGTGATAAAGTTTAATTCACAATGTGGTCCAGTTACAGATTAACAATGACTAAGAATAAAACAGAACAATTTGAAGAATATACTGTAATGAAAGGTATGTAACTGTGGTGTCCCTCTCTTCCTCTCACCCTCTCTGTGTCCCTGTCCCCGCCACTATCTCTCATAACAGATTGGATAACCCAGTAGTATATACAGTGAGGAGAAGCTGGAAAAGGGATGATTCATGTTATCAGCCAGGACAGAGCAGGACACTCCAAGATTTCATCATGAGACTCGGAATGTGACACAGTTTAGAATTTATAAATTGTCTATTCCTGGAATTTTCCATTTAACATGCTTGGACGGAGGTAACGGGACACTACAGAAGAAGAAACCATGGGTGAGGGGACTTACTAAAGTGTTTTGCACAGGACTAGGCGAAAAGAAGAAATGACAAGCAGAGGCCAAGAAATTGCCTTTCCACTTTCCCCTTTCATCAGTGCTGTATTAGGAATACTGAACAGATCCACATGATCAGGACGGGGAAGAAGTAGGCTATGGGATGGACTCAGCCCTCCCACAATTATCAGGAGAGATGGGCCATGTGGGAAGAATTTAAAAGCCAACTCTGCTTTATGTGAAATGGGGAAACTCACTGAAAGCATTGTTACCACTGGCATTAGTAGACAAGATGACTATGAGATATCCAAACCAGGCCTGCAGAAAGGCGAGGGCAGGGGCGAGCGTGAATCAAAATTTAGGGGCAGAATGCAGAAGAGTGCAGACTGATAACAACAGTACTCCAGAATCAGAGCTGGCCTTGAGAACTTGCTTAGAAGGCCCTCTGGTGACTTATACTGGAAAACTATCAATGGCTCCCACCTTCAAGGACATCTTCAAAATGATATACAGACTTTTTAAACCTCTTCCACATCAATTCTCTTCTCCATTTATGTGGGCAGTTGAATGCATAGGGCTACTACGTAAGGGGGTTTAAATTTTCCAGAACCATGCTAACAGGATAATAATTATCATGGAAAGTACAGAAAACTTTTCATATTTAATTCCTCTTCAATTTTCACTGTAAGTTAGCCTAGCATTACAGACTATCACTACATTATAAAATGTCCCCAAAGAAATATAGCACTCAAAGGAGTTGTGTGCTAGTCTTCAAGTGGTAGTGTACTTTACAACTAACTAAGGGAGTTCTTACACTAAATATCACACACAGACACACACACACACACACACCCTTACCAGGAACTGGAACTGTGTAAGCATATGCAGTTTTTTAAACTACTTATAGAACAAAACATGCATTTTCTGCCTGTTTTATTTTCCTTGTAGAACAAAATTTGAACGATTGTAGAGAAAAATATGTAGGATGGTAAAAAGGTCACATTGAAATAGGCTGACCAGCCATCCAGATTTCCTTGAAATGAGGGGTTTCCTGGAACACGTGACTTACAGTGCTAAAATCAAGAAAAGTCCTTGTCAAACCACAAGGAGTTAGTCATGCAAAATCAAGAGGAAAATTCCAAGAGGACAAGAGATCTATTATTCCATTCTAGCTGGCACTGCCTTGAAACAAGAAGACCCACAAATTCTTCTACCTTCTGTTGTCAAGTTACCTGCTGTTTTAAATGTACTTCTTGACGTTTTATTTCTTCATATTTGTGCCTCGATTCTGTTGCTTCTTTTAATAACTAGAAAACAGAAACATTCTGGCAATGTACTAGGCAAAGTATTAACAGTAATTACTCATAGGACTAAAATGTCAAATGACCAGATACGTAGGTTCAACCCTTCCTTGCATTATTTTAGAAAGAACCACGGTTCAGGGGGTGAAACATCCTAATAACAACTGTCAATCACCTCTATCTTCGATCTGTAACACTTGTGAGCGCACAGGAATGCAGGAATAACCTTTAAACTGTTTAAAGATTAAGATTAAGGAAAAAAGTATCCTAGGAGTTTAATAAGGCTTAAGAAATTTAGGGTTCAGTTGTGATTGAGGTGAAATTAGAAACCTGCAGTTAGAAGGAAACAAACAAACATAACACACCAAAAGCTATGAATCTTGACATTATCTGGGTGGTTTAGAAGCCTCTTTACTCTAAATCGAGGTGAGGCTGTTAGAAAAGGTATGGAGCAAAACCATCAGAACAGAGAACATATTTTGGTCTACTTTTTCAAAAGCTGCAGAGTGCAAAGGATAAGTAATATACATGAGTTTTAAAGAAAATTATATAGTGAACTTACGTAGTAGATAGTTCTGAAATTCAGTCTTGAATTTCTGAAGCAAAATCATACACATAGTCTAAACAAGCCTTAAAGGTACTTGAACCACCAGAAAGTACACACATGTAATATATGTAGGTGTGCACATGTGTGCGTGTGTTTACTGTGTATTCCAGGTCAAAATGGCAACTGTTTCTTCAGTTGGGCAGTACACCACACTATTGGCATGCACTGAAAGGTCCACACGTTGTGAAAATGCACCTATGTAAGCTCAGACTCACACTTAGTACGAGTTGTTCACATTACGAGGAAGACTCAGGAACTAAGTATTCCATACCACGCTTTACCACAAAGCCTAGGCAACTCGATGACACACTGGATGGGATAGTACACATTGTTACATTCATTCTTTGCTTTATTTATTTAAGTTAACCATATATAGTTTATGATGTGTATATTACTATGGGGGATTTCACTATGCTTAAAATTACTGATAGGTAAAATACTCTGAGCATACACTCAGGGGACACTGTGACATGATTGGGAAACAGAGAATTCTGTTAAATTTTATGACAAAATTATACCAGTGTAGTTACTCATGGTTAGTAAACTTGGTGTGAAATCTAATTGCCTCTAGCTTGACAGGTCTAGCTTGTCAAATAACTGTCACTATTTTGAACCTGCTGAGCATTATCTAAAAAATCAAGTTAATACTCTACACTCAAGAAAAGTAAAGCACGTGCAAATGACTCCACCAACTTGATCTAAAAATCAGTATTTTTTTATATGAATATACCATCAGAAATAAAAGACAGCATGAATTCTAAAGTTTCTTAATCTAGACAGTGAAAACCCATTTTGCATGACTCACGTCTGTGTAAAATACTGAATGAGTTTAACCGTTATAAATGGCTTTGGTTACAATTTAGTATTTTTTTAAGAAATAGAACTTACAAACTCTCTCTCTTTGATGTTTTTCATCAGTTTCCTGTATTAGCTGTGTTGTTTGCTGAAGTTTGGCAACCAGCTGTTGTTCCAGTCCCTTGCGGTTGAGCACTTTATCAATATCCTGTAGGAGAAACACAATTTCTTCTGTCACTTAATAAAAAAGGGTACACTATTGGTGATGAGATATAAGACAAACTGCAATAACTCACTTTCTTGTTTTTCCTGCTAATACAATTATAACTAATAACACTGGGTCTTTATGTCCATCTGCTTGAGAAGCATCTATTTATAGCACCTTACAAACCTTCCTGCACCTGCAAAAACGATCCCAACTGACTACGTACTCAATGCCATCCTTGGTTGTAGGTGAGTTGACCCCATCACAAACGGGCTTTGCATTTCCTTTTTCTGCTCTACATTAAACATTGGGCCCAAGCTATCAATGAAAAGATGGATAAGGACATCAAACAATTAAATGCTTTCATCATACACACATAAATTCCTGGACATTTTTTTCTCCTCATTAAATTTCCACATATTTCTTAGGGGTTAAACCCTGGCACAGTGGGTGGTCTAGGACAAATTCCGCCCCTTGATGAATCGTGTTCCCTTACCTATAAAGACTGACAAGGTCATCTACTTTATGGAGTTACTATAAGATATCACACAATGCTTACATTATTTAAGGTGCTTGGTGCCTAGCATGTATGACACATCTGGTAAGAGAATTAGTTGTTATTTTTTCCCAAACTGAATTGTTAACTGGTATTTATGTACAATAAAGTCAACACAACATCATTCTCAGATGGAGAAATAGTAACTCTTTTAGTCACAATATTCCAGATTGCTAACAAGCAATCTAATTAATTTTTCAAACAGTTAGATTATTCAATTATTCCCCCACCAAAAAAAGAGAAAATTATGTAATAGCTAAAATAAACAAGATTAATAAGAGATAAGACATAAACATGTACTTTCCAAATTCACTACATTAAGAATGAATACAGTCAAGTTGCTAGCTATATAAGAGACTTACAAAAGTCCACGGCATAACTATATACTAACAATGAAATCTCACAAAAAGAAATAAAACAAACAAACAATTCCTTCTGCAATTGCAACAAAGAGAATAAAATACCTAGGAATATACTTAACCAAAGACGTAAAAGACCTACATATTAAACTATAAGTCATTTTTAAAGAAATTAAAGATGACACAAAGAAATGGAAAGATGTTATGTGTTCATGGATTGGAAAATTCAACATGCTTAAATGGCCTGTTACCCAAAGCAATATACAGATTTAATGTAAGCCCCATAAAAATCCCAATGGAATTTTTAAACAAATAAAACAACAAAAATCATCATTTGTATGGAACCAAAGACCCAAAGCACCAAAGAAATCCTTAAAATCAAATAATGCTGGAGATATAACACTCCTAGACTTCAGCTTGTACCACAGAGCTAAAATAATCAAAATGGTATGGTATGATGGATTGGCAGAAAAACAGACACACAGAACAATGGAAATGGAATTGAGAGCCCAGAAATAAACCCACATAAATATGGACAGATACTTTTCGACAAAGGAGTGAAAAACATACAATGGAGAAAAGATAGCCTCTTCAAAATGGTGCTGAGAGAACTGGAATGCCACATGCAATGGAATGGAACTCACTATCTGTCATCATGTACAAAATAACTCACAATGGATCAACAGACTTCAACAAGACCTGAAACTATAAACTGCATAGAAGATAACATAGGTACTAAACTTGGGCCTGGGGTTCAAAGAGGATTTTAATGAATTTAACTTCAATGGTCAAGCAAAGTAAAAGCTACAATAAAAGAATGGGACTGTATCAAACTGAAAAGCTTCTGCACAGCAAAAGAAACCATCGACAAAATTAAGAAGCAACCAACCGAATGGGAGAACATATTTGCAAACAACACGTCAGATAAGGGACTAATATCCAAAATATAAGGAACACATATAACACAACAACAACAACAAAATAAAACGATCCAATTAAATATGGGCAGAGGACGTGAAGACACATTTCTCTGAAGAGGACATATAGATGGGCAATAAACAAATGAAAAAGATGCTCAACATCACTAATCATAAGAGAAATGCATATAAAAACCACAATGAGATATCACCTCACACCAGTCAGAATGGCTATCATCATCAAGAAGACAAATAATAAAAAGTGTTGGACAGACTGTGGAGAAAAAAGAACCATCATGCACTGTTGGTGAGAATGCAAATTGCTGCAGCCGCAATGGATGGCATTATGGAGGTTCCTCAAAAAATTTATAATAGAATTACCATATGACCCAGCAATCCCTCTCCTGGGCATGTACCCTCAAATTCTGAAAATATTTATCTGTAAAGACATGTGTGCTCTGATGTTCACTGCAGCTTCATTCAGGGCGGCCAAGACATGCAAACAAGCAAAATGTCCTTCCATAGATGATTGGATAAATAAGATATGGTATGTATGTACATAATAGAACTATTCTGCCATAAGAAAAGCTGAAATGCTGCCATTTGAGACAACATGGATGGATCTTGACATTGTTACGATATGAGAAATAAGTCGAAAAAGTTGAGACGATATGATTTCACTGATATGTGGGACATAAAACTGCAAACTGAAAGCAACAAAGGAACAAGACCCAGAAACACAGAAACAAAAACTCATATAGACACAGAGAATAGTTTAGTGGTTACCAGAAGGTAAGGGGAGCCCCTAGGGGAGTGGTAGATGAGGGTAAAAGGCATCAAATATACGGTGATGAAAAGAGAACTGACTCTGGGTGGTGAACACAAATATGATATACAGATGATGTATTACAGATTTGCACATCTGAAATCTATGTAAGTTTACTAACATATGTCACCCCCATAAACTTTAATTAAAAATATGTCCATACATACATATTTTATCACCACACCTCCCCCAAAAAGAAAAGAAAAAAAGCAAAAGAACTGACTCTGGGTGCTGTATACACAGTTTGATATATAGATGATTTATTACAGAACTGTACACACGAAAACTAAGTAAATTTACTAACAGCTGTCACACCAATAAACTTCAATTTTAAAAATAGAGCAATATACAACTAATTGAACTTAAAATAGATAAACATCAGAATCTTTTTTCTGGTGCTAAAATACACACAAGGTCTGACAATTAAGTTCACGAAACTGTTGCCATGATGTTGCTAACCTTGTTTTTATATCAAAGGGATAGTTAATTAGGAATTTGCAATAACTTGACACTTAACCAGTTTACTATTTGGAAGTGTTGAACAGGCTGTGTGGAAAAATTAGATGACCTGATCTTTTCACCAGCAATTTAATGGCTCCTGTATCATGACAATGCAGCAGCTCACAGGGCAATGTCTGTGAGGGAGTGTTTAGCTAGTAAACAAATACCTCTATAGAAACAGTCTCACAACTCCTTTGATCTGGCTGCCAATGACTTTTTTCTTTACCCGAAGATAAAGGAAACATTGAGAGGAAGACATTTTTTTAAATTAAAGTTTATTGGGGTGACAATTGTTAGTAAAGTTACATAGATTTCAGGTGTACAATTCTGTATCACATCGTATATAAATCCCATTGTGTGTTCACCACCCAGAGTCAGTTTTCCTTCCATCACCATTTATTTGATCACCTTTACCATCATCTACCACCTCCTTCCCCCCTTCCCCTCTGGTAACCACTCAACTATTATCTGTGTCTATGAGTTTTTGTTTCTCATTTGTTTGTCTTGTTCTTTAGTTGTTTTTGGTTTATATACCACACATCAGTGAAATCCTATGGTTCTCTGCTATTTCTGGCTGACTTATTTCGCTTAGCATTATAATCTCAAGACCCATCTATGTTGTCACAAATTTCATCTTTTTTTACCGACGGATAGTATTCCATTGTGCATTCATACCACAACTTATTTATCCAGTCATCGATCGAAGGGCAATTTGGTTGTTCCCATGTCTTGGCCACCGTAAATAAAGCCGCAATGAACATTGGAGCACACTTGTCTTTATGGACAAATGTTTTCAGAATTTTGGGGTAGATAACCAGGACAGGGATTGCTGGGTCATATGGTAGGTCTGAGGAACCTCCACACTGCCTTCCATAATGGCTGCACCAGTCTGCATTCCCACCAACAGTGTATGAGGGTTCCTTTTTCTCCACAGCCTCTCCAACACTTGTTATTTCTTCTAAGATTTCATTGTTAGTATATAGGAATGCAATGGGCTTTTGTATGTTGATTTCATAGCTGGCAACTTTCCTGTATTCATTGATTGTTTCTAATAGTTTTTTGGTGGAGCCTTTAGGGTTTTCTATATATAGCATCACGTCATCTGCAAAGAGTGACAATGTAACTTCTTCATTCCCAATTTGGGTGCCTGTTATCTCTTTCTCTTGCCTAATGGCTCTGGCGAGGACTTTCAACACTATGTTGAAAAACAGAGGTGATAGGGGACAGCCCTGTCGTGTTCCTGAACGGACAGCAAAGGGCTCAGTTTTTCATCATTAATTCTGAGATTAGCTGAGGGGTTTGTCATACATGCTT
Source organism: Rhinolophus sinicus (assembly GCF_036562045.2). NCBI lineage: Eukaryota > Metazoa > Chordata > Mammalia > Chiroptera > Rhinolophidae > Rhinolophus > Rhinolophus sinicus. Next base: position 7,208 of record NW_027423847.1, on the reverse strand, counting down.
TTATTATGTTATTTTCCTTCTATACCTATTTTATTATGCTTTAATCACAAATGGATGTTGTATCTTGTCAAATGCTTTTTCTGCATCAATTAATATAATCATATGATTCTTGTCCTTTGTGTAGTTTATGTGATGTATCGCATTGATGGATACATCAATTTGCGTATGGTGAACCATTCTTGTGCCCGTGGGGGAAGTCCACTCGGTCATGATGAGTAATCTTTTTAATGCATTGTGGCATTCAATTGGCCAGAATTTCGTTTAGGATTTTTGCATCTGTATCCATCAGAGATACTGGTCGGTAGTTCTCTTTTTTCCTGTTGTCCTTACCAGATTTTGGTATCTCACAGTAATGTTGGCCTCATAAAACGAGTTATGGAGTACTTTCTCTTCTTCAATTTTTGGAAGAGTTTGAGCAGGATTGGTATTAGATCTTCTTTAAAGGTTTGGCAGAATTCACTAGTGAAGCCATCTGGCACTGGACTTTTGCTTTCGGGAAGGTTTTGGATGCCTGATTCAATTTTGTTACTGGTGATCAATCTGTTTAGATTTTCCAATTCTTCATTGTTCAACCTTGGAAGGCTATATGTTTCTAAGAACTTGTCCATTTCTTCTAGGTTATTGAATTTAGTGGCATATAGTCTTTCGTAGTATTTAGATGATCCTTTGTGTTTCTGTAGCATCCCGTGATAACTTACCATTTTTCATTTTTGATTTTATTTATTAGTGTAGTCTCTTTTTATCTTAGTGAGTCTAGCCAAGGTTTTGTCAATTTTGTTAATCTTTTCAAAGAACCTGCTCTTTGTCACATTAATATTTTGCATTGTCTTTTTGTTCTCTATTTTATGCTATGATTTTTATTATTTTCTTTTTTCTGCTGACCTTGGGTTTCATTTGTTCTTCTTTTTCTAATTCTTTAAGGTGTAAGAAATTAGGTTACTTATTTGGGATTTTTCTTGTTTCTTGAGATAGGCTTGTAATGATATAAATTTCCCTCTTAAAACTGCTTTCGCTTCCTTCCCATAATTTTGGTAGGATGTATTTTCATTGTCATTTGTTTCTATGTATCTTTTGATCTCTGCTCCAATTTATTCTTTGACCTGGTCATTCTTTAAAAGTATGCTGTTTAATCTCCATGTAAGTGTTGTTTTTCCTGCTTTCTTTTTGCAGTTGATATCCAATTTCAAAGCCTTATGATCAGAGAATATCCTGGGTATGATTTCAATCTTCTTAAATTTGCTAAGGCTAGTTTTATGTGGTCTGACCTTGAGAATGTTCCTTCTACACTAGAAAAAAAATCTAGTCTGATGTTCTAGGATGAAGTGCTCTATAAATAACAATTATGTCCATTTCATCTAATGTGTCATGTAGCACTCCTATTTCGTTAATTACTTTCTGTTTGGATGATCTAGCTCATAGCTGTCAATGATGTATTTAGGTCCCCTAGGATAAGTGTGTTTTGGTGAATTTCTCCCTTTAGGTCTGTTAGTAGTTGCTTGGTATATTTTGGTGCTGCCTTGATGGGGGCAAAAATATTGATGACTGTTATGTCTTCTAGTTGTGTAGTCCCCTTTACGATTATGAAAGTTCATGTTTGTCTCTTGTTACCCTTTTCACCTTGAGGTCTGTTTCATCAGTATAGCTACACCTCATTTTCTCTGGATACATTTAGCTTGGAGTGTCAATCTCCACCCTTTCACTTTCAGTCTATGCTTGTCCTTGTAGCTGAGATGTCTCTCTTGGAGACAGCATATGGATGGGTTTAGTGTTTTGATCTAATCTGCCAACTGTGCCTTTTTATTAGTGAGTCAGTCCATTTACAGTTAGGATGATTATTGTTATGTGAGGATTTCCTACCATTCTATCCTTACTTTTCTGGTAAGGCTGTGTCTCCATTGTTTCTTTGCCTTTTTGTTGTTGTCTATTATTTCTGTGTGGTGGTATTCTATGATGTTTTCCTCTTTTTATTCTTTTATTACAGTATATATTTCAGACCCGCTTTTTTTTTTTGAGTGGTTGCCCTTAAGTTTATGTAAAACAATGTTTGATATTTCGAGTATTCCATTTTCTTCAGCATGCCTACTTTCTCCATTCCCATATTCCAGTTCAGGCCTTACGCTCCCCCTTTTCTTGTTTTGGTTGCCACAAATTGTCCCTGTTGATGCTGGTCGAAAGGCCTCCTTTAGTATTTCTTGCAGCGCAGGTCGTGTATTAGAAAACTCCGTCAGCCTCTGTATGTCTGGAAAGGTTTTTATTCATCCTTCATATCTAAAGGATATCTTTGCTGGGTGTATTATTCTTGGCTCATAATTTCTCTGAAAGGAAGACATTTTGATGGCATTCAGTATATCAGGAATAACATGTCGACAACTCTGATGGTCATTCCAGAATAAAGTTCCAAAATTGCTTGGACAGGTGGACTAGGTGCTGTCATTGGAGCACAGCTTCTTCCCAAGGGGAGTACTTCAAAGATGACTGTACTGACATTCATCAATGAAGTATGTTGCACTTTTTCTAGGAGTTGTTCGCAAACTTAATTGTCTGACCTCATACACAACTTATATCTTTACCCATTTTAATTGGTCAGTTTTTCAATTATTAACTTTAATCTGTTCAATTACTAACTTTAATCTGTTATTCTGTAAAAATGCAACAAACATTAAAAAAACACCACTTTACTAAATTCTAGCATAATAATGGCAGGGGACGCATCCTATGAAAAATCCAAAACACTTACTCCTTGCACAATTGATCACTGAATGGCAGGAAACTAAAACGAGCAGGTTAACACCAAACTGCCTTCCAATCTAGACACTATTTGACTTCCATAGTAGCTTATAAAATAAATTCAATGATCAGGTTCAGCAGCCACAGATCGTTCCTCTAAAGTTTTTCTTCACCGGTTAAGTGGACACTAAGAGGAGTGGTGATGGAATAAAGGTCCATTTTTTTTCCCTCCCAAACAGTATAGAAGGTGGAATGCAAAGGTAATTATATATTGTAGCAGATTATCATATATCTGACATATTGAGTATTTTGGGGCCACATATTTATTATTATTGTTATATTGGAAATGGGGTAAAAACAATCTGTATATGAAAATCACCTTATTCCGTAACACATGTCAAACAAGTAGAACTTAACCTGTCTCCTGAAATTACCTCACTTGTCCAAATCCACTAATGCCTGTGACAATCCCAATTAGCCCTTCATTCACATGGTGTCTAGTCCTTTCCTAAGATTGTCTGACTTCCACTGTACACATACAAAAGCTGTAAAATGCTGCCTTATGACATGATTTTTAAGTTCACAATGAATAGTGAAATGTTTTTGGTAAAATGAGCTAAATAAAGAAAAGGTCTTTCTTTACCTCCTTGCTCAGTGTGCACTGTCCAGTCAGAGTCTTCAGCTTCTCTCTCAATTCAATGTTTTCCTGATGGAGTTTGGTGTTGTGTATTTCACACCGTTCAGCTGTACTTGGATTTCATTTAAAGTAAATTGGAAATGTGAAGTTGCTTTTCTATGACTTTCTTCTTCTTCTCGTGCTTGCTGCATATTTTCTTCCTTGTTATCCAAAATAATTAATGTTAATAGAATAAACCTATAGATAAAGTACTCAAAAAGATGCTACTGCTAGCATTGTGGGTTCATTTATGCTGCCCAAGGTGTTGCTTCTGACAATTCCTTCTCCTGATCTATGACCAGAAGCTCTCACTTAAAAACAACCACATTCTCCTTAGTAAATAATCAGATATACAAAGTACCCTGCTAACCATCTGGATGGATATTCCCTGCACTTGAAGTACAAGTGAGGAGCTTCTCCACAGAGTCTGCTTAGGTCCTTATACATTATTTTCCTAACTACCCTACTCAGTGGTTAGGCAGGACATCAACTGCATCACATCAGCTGGAAGAGATTATCACATCTAGCAGTTTACTTTTTGTGTTACACCTTCCATCCCATAGAGGGCAAGGGACAAATGAATCTGTATTTTAAAAAGCTTACTTTCAATTCTTCCTATGATATAAGCATCAAAGATCTTTCCCTAAACAATTGTCAGTGCAGTCAAAACGCTGACTTGCTGTGGAGGACAGGGGACAACCATCTATTTTTATTTTATCAAAATCCTAGGTTTCAAAAGCAAGAAAAGAACACCCTCATCACTGGTGAGGATTAGTTTCATGAAGGGTCCTGCATTCTAGGACCGTGGGTGTTTGCTGTGATAGGGTAATTAGAGATTCTGCTTACTTGAAATCATACTTCAACTGTACCTTCTTACCTATTGCTAAAAGCAGACGCGTTTCCATCATGGGGATTACTTCTAATGATTCTGCTCTTTCCTTCATTCCCTGTCAATGCAAATCTTGATAACCTGCTCCCTCTTGCTTTATCATCAACCAAGGAAAAAGTAACAGTCTCAATCAAGTATTTAGCAATTGAACAGCTGAAGAAGGCCAGAGAGTAGTTAAGTAAACCAGCCAATCAGCATCCATAGCAGAGCTGTACAACCTGCTTTTCATTCTCAAACAATTTCCGAGTCAAGTCTATTGCTACTCGTTTCTTCACTTCAGCCAGACTATTCACTCCTTATGCAAGGACGACATGGTAATCAACTATATTAATGACCACCAGAATATCTGGCAACCTTGAGCTTCCTAAGCAGGAGAACTGTGGACATAACATTCCTGAGCAGGACACTAGGTCCCCTGTGATCAAATGTGAGGACCATGAAGGAGCTCTACCTTGCATCTGAAAACAAAAGTTACATAGAAAGGGAATCTTAGATTTACAATGACCTCACTGCACAGCACTAGCCCAAGAAAGATACACATCAAGGTAGTAGGTGTCTGAGAACCCACAAAGCCCTCTCTTCTCTCTGGTCAGGAACCTAATGTACCAGAGGTTCAAATAGCCCAGGAGCCATAATAGTAACTAAGTGCCACTAAAAAAGTGAAGCAAGGATTTACTTCAAATAGATGCACAGTGAACCAACTAACCTTTAATGTCTTGTTGTGACACTGAAGTTCCCTGCAAAGAGACTTTAGTTTGCTTCTCACCAAGGTAGCCTTGCTGTATTTACTATGCAAATGAACTGTCTCTTTCATGATCTGAGCTTGTGTCTTCTTTAGAATCTTCATTCCCCTCTGATTATTTCTGTTATCCTCCAGCTAAAGTAACAAGCAAGTTACATTTAGAAAGTGCAGTAAAACTTCTAAGTCACAGGTGAAAGTATTGGAATTACACTCATGGAACCTTTTCTAATACCCCCTTACTCAGTTGTGGTAGGAAAGTATACAAATAATTAACTGTACAAAGAAAACCAATTTGAATGTCTTTTTTCTTAAACACAAAAATGTGTCTTTTAGGAAATCTTCTTATGAATCAACACCGCCTAGCTTTACTTTTCTACAAGAACGTAAAAAAGCTAACTGCTGAACAAATAACCAGCCCTCAGGAGTCTTCGTGAGAACACAGCATTACAGACAGAGAGCAAATTTTCAGGAGTTCTCATGAGAACACAATGTTACAGATACAGAGCAAATTTCTCTATTGTACCCTAACAGATAAAATGGCAGTCTTCCTGACACTTCAATAAAGCTTTCATAAAGAAAAGATGTCGATAAGTCAGACATCTGAAAAGCGAGTACCTTATGCCCAAGAAGCCTGTCAAGAACCATATTCACAGATATTAAAAACACTTTCATTAGGTTACATATATACAGCTTTTAAGAACACCTTCGTTGACACCTTAAAGAACTAGAAAAAAGAAGAACAAATGAAACCCAAAGTCAGCAGAAGGAAGAAAATAATTAAAATCAGAGCAGAACTAAATGAAATGGAGAACAAAAAGACTACAGAAAAAAATTAATGCAACAAAGAGCTGGTTCTTTGAAAAGATTAATAAAATTGACAAACCCTTGGCTGGACTCACCAAGCTAAAAAGAGAAAACACACAAACAAAATTAGAAATGAAAGAAGGGAAGTTATCATGGATGCCGCAGAAATACAAAGGATCATCCAAGAACACTATGAATGGCTACAGAAATGGACATGTTCTTAGAAACATACCCTTCCTAGGCTGATCTTGGAAGATCTAAATAGACTGATCAGCAGTAAGGAAATTGAATCAGTCATCCAAAACCTTCACGAAGGCAAAAGTCCGGAACCAGATGGCTTCACCAGTGAAATCCACGAAACATTCAAAGAGGATTTAATACCTGTCCTACTCAAACTTTTCCAAAAAAATTGAAGACGAGATAATACTCCCTAACTCATTTTATGAGGCCCACATTACCACGATACCAAACCCTGGTATGATAACACACAAAAAAGAAAATTACAGACCAATCTCTGATGAATACAGGTGCAAAAATCCTAAACAAAAATCTAGCAAATCAAATGCAACAATGCATAAAAAAGATTATACATCACAACCAAGTGGGGTTCATCCCAGGGGTACAAGGATGGTTCAACATATGCAAATCAATTAATGTGATACACCGCATAAACAAAATAAAAAACAAATCATATGATTATATCAATAGATACAGAAAAAACACTTGACAAGATATATCACCATTTATGATTAAAACACTTAATCAAATAGGTAGGGAAGGAAAATACCTTAACGTAATAAAGGCCACACATGATAAACCATCAGATACTATCATAATTAATGGTGAAATACCAAGCATGTTGCTCCACCCATGAACATGACAGGACAGTCCCCTATCACGTCAGCTTTTCATCATACTTTTGGAAGTTCTGGCTAGAGCAATCAGGCAAGAGAAAGAAATAAAAGACATCCAAATTGGAACGAACAACTTAAATTGTCACTCTTTGCAGATGACATGGTGTTATATATAAAAAACCCTAAAGACTCCACCAAAAGCTATTAGAAACAATCAACAGATACAGTTGCCGGTTACCAAATCAATGTACAAAAGTCCATAGCATTCCTATATATTAACAATGAAATATCTAGGAAAATAAATAAATAAAAACAATTCATTTTGCCAATAAATTAAAAAAGACACATTCTTATAGCCAACAGACATATGAGAAAAAGTTCAACATCACTAACCATCAGAGAAATGCAAATGAAAAGCACAATGAGATACCTCCTCACACCTGTTACAATAGCTATCATCAAATTAGAAATAGTAACAAGTGTTGGAGAAGTTGTGGAGAAAAAGGAACTCTCATA